>NC_138764.1:81696440-81791513 GCF_965113315.1 Podarcis vaucheri
AAAATGGCATTCAACTGTATCTAAACATAGATAAACCTCCTTGATCTCAGGAAGCATTATGCAAAATTTGGCTATGATATCTTCAGGGCACCAAATTCTTAGAGAACAGGCAACCCCAAAATATGGTAAGTTGTTATTAAAGATGAATGGAGGCTAGATTTATGCTGGTTCCAAATCTGCATGTCATATTCTGGTTGCTCCTTCTATCTGCTCTTCTCAAATGAAATTTCAGTGTTGAAAGCTGCAGAGCTGAGTGGATGTTGGTCAATGCCCTTTTTAACTACCCTTTCATTTGCAGTGAGTTTATGCCTGATTCACAGCAGAAGTAACCAGAGGTGTGGTTGCTTGCAATGTAAGATTCTGGGAAACTGTTTGAAACCACGCCCCCATATACATAGTTGGAGCAATCCTGTTGCACTTTATTTTTTTATGAAGCCCTACTTTAGTTTGGTGAGAACAGAATGCTGAATTTAATGGCCCTTTGACCTGATGCAGTAAGGCTGTTATGTTATTAAGCCTAGATATTACAGTGAACAATTCTAGAGTGGCCTCTGCTATGTTTGCTTGCTTTACACATGCTGGGAGATGTTCTCTTATGAGAAAAGTACAGTTATCCCCTAAATTGCTGCATCCAGGAACAAGCTGCACCAGTGGGTTTTTTTTCTAGAAAAAGAGGTGCTGGAACTCATTGTGAACTTGGTGCTGGAGCTGAGCGCCAGCTGAAAAAAAGAAGCCCCGATTGAACCTCACCTTGTGAGAACTTGGCCACACAGGCCCAGTTGTAGCACCATTTCTGATCCCCACAATTGCAAGAAGGACCTCTTATTGAGCACATCTGCCTGGGGAAAGGGCCATACTGCAGTAGCATCCACCATTCTGGCAGAAAGCCCAAGGTTCGAATCTTGGCATCTTCTGGTAGGGCAAGACATGTCCCTGGCTGAAACCCCAGAGTAAGGTTACCAGACGTCCCCGGATTTACACACCAGTCCCCATACAAAATCCATTGAAGTTGAAAAGTGTCCCCAGATTCACTGAAAAAACCTTACCCTAGAGGGCTGCTGCCAGCCAGGGTCGGTGATACTAATCTTGATGGATCAATGGACTTGACTGCAGATAAAGCACTTTCCCCGAACAGTGAGCTTGTGTTGCCTAACCCCTCTGTCTTGTTCAGTACCAGATTTACGTATAAGCTAAACAAGCTGTAGCTTAGGGCCACACTCTCTTGCCCCCCCCAAAAAAAGGAAAAAAAATACTGGATGTACATTTCCAAAATGTAAGATAAAAAGCAAACTTTGATAAAATACATATTTTGTTATGTGCAAATGGCTTTAGACACCTATTAGGTCCATAAATTACCATATAGCATATATTCAACACAAAAAAACAGCAACAATTTGTTGTTGACAAAGGACAGATGGACATATAAAGGGCCCCATTACCTTCAGTAGCTTAGGGCCTCATCGAACCTAAATCCCGCCCTGGTCTTGTCTGAAGCTGGTGGCGTCGCTCGGCCAGCACAGCCTGACTCAGTTCCTCTCCACCTCCGGGTGCCAGCGAGGGAAGGCGCCTCGGGCTGCGACCCAAGGGACCTGTCAAACGGGACGCAGCTTCCAGTTCAGACGTGCCGGGTGAGGAGCGCGTGGGTTGCACGTAGGATGAGGAGGAGCGACTTGAACTCAGCGCTCCCAGATTGATGCAGAGGACGCCCGTCCACCCCTCCATGCTTAGCCAACGTGGGAAACTTGGGAGAAGCCTCCAGCGAGGGAAGCGGGTTCAGGGCTCTAAAAATCCCGTTTAGGGCAGTTTTTAATGTTTGATCGCGCTTTGAATATTCTGTTGGGAGCCGCCCAAGGTGGCTGGGCAAACCCAGCCAGATGGGCGGGGTACAAATAATAAAATTATTATTAAAATTATAAATAAGAAGGGCAAGCTTCTTGGGTGCCTCGCTCACTGCCTGCCACGGGATTCCTGCGCCGCAAATGGTGGTGAAAAGGACAAAATAAAGCGACTCCTGCTCCTTATGGGATGCAGAGAGCCCGTTTGGAATCCGCCAGGTTTCCCAACGGAGTAAAAGACAAAATGCAAACGAGGCCAAGTGAAGCAAAGCGGCAGAGACGCTTGAGCCATTATTTTGCATACAGAACTGCACAACAGGACAGGGCTTTTATTAGGGCCGACTGCAAATACCACGCAAAGCTTTGCATTTGTTCACGAGGCAGCACCGTACAAAAAAAGCAAAGCTCCCGCTCTCCCTCGCAGCCAGCCTGGCTGGGAAGGAGGCGGCGGTGGCTCGAGCCTGAGAGTTAAAGCAACCATGGCAACCCCCGCACCCAATAGCAACGCCCTCCCCGGGCACGTGACGCGCACTCCGGGGCCGCGCTGTTGCGGAGCGGGCTCCTTCGCTTCCTTTTGACCTTTCACCCCAAGATGGCGGCGCCCGTCGGTCCGCTGAAGTTTTGGAAGCCGGGTAAGGGCTGAACCTCTTGGGGAAAGGGGGGTGGGAGTGCAAGAAGCTGAAGGGGGGGGGCGCCGGGGGAATTTTTGGAGGAAGCGCCTTTTCGCGCGGCTGAAGGGCTCGAGGGCTCGGTGGGCGGGGTCCGGGATGTTGCGAGGCGTTTTCCTTGCGGAGGACGGAGAGGAGGAGAAGCCTATTTCTCTTTCCCCCGGCGCTGCAAAGGTCGGGGGGTGGATAACCATCTCCCCACCGACACCCCAGGCCGTGTATTCGTGGGACAAACCAAAATAAAAACACTGCAGGCGTGTGAGGGGCTCCTTGGACTTAACGGTCCTTCCTTGGGAACGTGGCGGCGTGAGAGGGGGTACTCTGCACGTGCTCGAGAGCACCTTCACCCGCGCCATCCTTACGCTGTTGCTGCTGGTTTGAAAAAACGGGTGCTCGAGTGAGCTGTGCTGTAAACGGAGCTTATAGCGCTACTCCCAGCTTCCTGGTGGGATAGAGATAGATAGATACAATGCTTTTTTCTAGGGGGACGCATACCCCTAAACATTTTGTGAATCTAAGTTTGGCCTCATTGAGGGGCATTATTTCAATATGAGTAAGAAAATGAGAGTACCCCATTTATTTATTTTAGAAGAAAAAAAGCACTGGATAGATAACTAGATAGGTCTAGTATATTGCAGTGAGGGGGAGGGTCTGTGTTGGAGTCCTCTTTCAGTTTCACTGCTACCTGTTAATAGGTACTCAAAACCGCTTTGAACCCCTGCCCCTCATCGCATGTTATAATAAGGCAAAAACATTCCTCTTCTCCCTAGCTAATTAAACAATCTGGCCTTTTAAACTCGGGGGGGGGGGGTAGATATCGTGTTTATTACTATGTAGCATATTTTTGTGTTAACTGCCCTGTGATCCTCAGATGAAGCATGGTATAGAAATTTAATATGAATGAATGAATGAATGAATGAAGCATAATGAGCCTACACTCAGCTTAATAGGCAAATAACCTTATTCTGGGTTCCCATTCCGAACCAGGCTCATTAGGAACTCTGTTCTGCTCAGTGGAATTTACCTTGGGGTAAATGTACATATGGCAAGACTGCAATCCTTATATTTAATTGTCATTCTTCTACCCTGCCACTTGGAATAAAGCTGTATTATAAACCATGGGAGTTTTTCAGTTTAAACCTAGCAGTGATTGGATTTGCATCTTTTCTGCCTGCAGTTTATCAAAGAAAGAATGCTTGTTTCAACAGATGTTATCTAGTGCTAACGCAGTGGTTCAAACAAATGGGAGAAGTTTAAACCATATATGTAATTTGTTGCACAGAGCTGTAATAATAATATGGAATGTTTCCATATTGATCTCTGTACATTACTAAAAGGGCAAAATTTGAAAATAAGGGACATCTGTGAAATATTAGGAAAAGCTTGTGTGTGACTGAAAAAGCAACAAGGTCAACATTTTCATCTGGTGAAATTAGATCCCGTCCTCATTGGCTCATGGCTTATAAAACAATACAAACTTAGCAGTAAAGAGTTTCTGCAGTGCTAAGCAATCCTCATGCTACCTCTTTGATATATGCATGATGCTCTTGAGATGATTGTCCTGGCGTGAAGGATAATTAGCAGACAGTGTTTCACTGCGTGGATGAAATTTTATAGGCCTATTAATATTTATTTAAATTAGAGTATTGCTCACTTTGGGGCCTGGAGCTAACCTGCCCAAAAATTCAAGAACAGTGTTTGTAGTAATAGTTTCTTTTAGTGTATATTTCTTTGTGCCTAGTCAGAAGTAAGTACATGTTTTTGTTTGGACTGTTTCTATCATAAAGAAAGGGCTGCACAGGAGTGTAAGTAATTGGGAGTGTTATGCTTCCACTTTGGTAGAACAAATATAAATAATAGCCTTTAGGCTGCAATCCTATACACACTTACATGGGAGTAAGGCCAACTGAACACATTTAAATTTACTGCTGAGTAAAAATGCATATGATTGCACTGTTATTGTTATGTAAATGTTTGTTTTGGGTATATGTGAAATTGTTGAAGTCAAGTCATTGCAATCTTATTTATACTCACCTGAGAGGGAGCTCAATTGAACTTAGTAAAGGTACCCCTGCCCGTACGGGCCAGTCGTGTCCAACTCTAGGGTTGTGCGCCCATCTCACTTAAGAGGCCGGGGGCCAGCGCTGTCCGGAGACACTTCCGGGTCACGTGGCCAGTGTGACGAAGCTGCTCTGGCGAGCCAGCACCAGTGCAGCACATGGAAACACCGTTTACCTTCCCGCTATAAAGTGGTACCTATTTATCTACTTGCACTTAGGGGTGCTTTCGAACTGCTAGGTGGGCAGGAGCTGGGACCGAAAGATGGGAACTCACCCCGCCACGGGGATTCGAACCGCCGACCATACGATCGGCAAGTCCTAGGCACTGAGGTTTTACCCACAGCGCCACCCGCGTCCCTACTTAGTGGGTCTCTTTTCTGAATCAACATGCAGAGGATCAGTGGGCTCTCAAATTTCAGCGGTGCCCTCTGTGATGCTGAAATTTGGTGCCCTCACTTGCGCTCCATTCTGCAGCATTGTTGTGACGCCGCCGCACCCTAAAACTGCCTCTGATAGGATTGATCTTTGAGCTAGGCTAGGAAACTTAATGAGGCAACTACTGTCCTATGACTGTCCTAAATCAACATTCAGCTTCATTGGATGTCCCCAAATTCTAGTATTATGGAAGAGAGAGAAAACCTTCACCAGACCTTGCCTAATTTTATCGTGACCTTTACTCACCTTCTGTCTAACCTTAAAAAAAATCTGTCTGTTGCGCCAGCACTGGTTTTTTTACTCTTTTCAGCACCCTTTTCTGTTTAATATCCTTTTTTGGGCATAGCAACCGGAAATGTAAATACAGTGGTACCTCGGGTTACAGACACTTCAGGTTACAGACGCTTGAGGTTACAGACTCCGCTAACCCAGAAATAGTACCTCGGGTTAAGAACTTTGCTTCAGGATAAGAACAGAAATTGTGTGTCGGCGGCGCGGCTGCAACGGGAGGCCCCATTAGCTAAAGTGGTGCTTCAGGTTAAGAACAGTTTCAGGTTAAGAACGGACCTCTGGAACGAATTAAGTTCTTAACCCGAGGTACCACTGTAATATTTCTAGGGTAGTCAACCATATATCTGTATGAAGGCAGTGTGATACTAACAGATTTATTTTCAGTTCCTTTCCTAAAGATCCCTAGCATAAGAATTGGATGTTTCTTCCTATTCTTGTTTTCTGTTCTCTAACCTGTTGCTGATTCATAAAGCGGATTTCTTGCCTCATATTACGTGATTGCAAATTTATTCAGGAGTCATTGGTGAGGGACTTCACCAAAAGTTTTTTGAAAGTTCAAGTGCACAATGTTTTTCCAGATTTCCCCTATCTACATGCTCACTGACACACTCAAAAAGGTTAGTCAGATGCTAGTCAGTCTTGCTCCAGCAAGACCTGCTCTTCTATATGCTTGGAAATTTTATCTACACATATTGATTGGCATTGAGGACATTACTGCTGCTTTTTGAAACTGGTTCTTTTGAGCATACTGGATGGTAAATTTAATCTGAAACTATTTTTTATTAAGTATTAGACTGCCGTTTATTTACCACAGGCAATGTTGCAAATTAAACCTTATAACTCTTATGACCTTGACTGCCATAGAAACTATAATTTGATTGGATTTTAGGTTCTACCAATTCTTTTGTTAGCTACTGACAAGAACATTGCATTTGCAGAAGTGACGTACATGATTCATGCCATATATATTTATGATACATCTTTGGACATTGTGTTGCTTCTATTGATCACCAGCATGAGCCAAGTTTTAACAAAGATTGTGCTTGAACTCTCAGATATTTTTAATTGGAACTGACGAGAAACAGGCCGGGATGTAATGGCTCTTATTGCCTCTGCAGGAATAATTTGGAAGTGACCAATTACTTCGTTATTGCCTGAATTCATTTTTTGTGTACCTGTAGAATATGGTGGCAGATGTATAATGAATGTGAAACATTAGCTATCAATTATGAGTTGTATACAATTAAGCCCTCCTCAGCGACCCATTGAAATTGATAAAACCAAAGGTAGTCAAGTTTATTAACTTCAATGGGTCTTTTAGCAGGACAAGTATTGAATTCTGCATTATGCCTGTATTGTCCCCATGTTGATACCTTTCTCAAGTTTGTTTGAGGAGTGCTGGTTTCTTTGGGACCATTTAGTGCTGCACAGTTGAGTCAAAAACAAGCCATGGCAATGATTTGTCCTTGAATAAAAAATCACCCAGAGATGATCTTCAGTTTGTCCAAAACATCACGAAGAACAGCCAATTGAAACATATTGGCTACCAAATGTGTTGGGATGCTGATGCATAGTGAGGAAAGTTTCATGCTTGACATTATGGCTATGCAGTTCTGAACTACTTTTGACAAATGGACGAAATCTTTGAAGTTTCCTAGAACTAAAAGTCACCATCACATCTGAGCTTAATGAAGCAGAAGGTTGGGCTGTAAACTAGCCAACTACTGAGAAGCCCGTGAATGATAAACAGTGCTACTCTACAAAATAACAACTTGACCATCATGACATATATAACCACAGATATGTATGTAACCAGACATACATGTTTATACTAACAGAAAATACTTTTACTCAGAGAAGACCCACTGAAATTAATTGACCTAATTTAGTCACGTTATGCGGGAGGCAGTGGAAGACAGGAGTGCCTGGCGTGTTCTGGTCCATGGGGTCACGAAGAGTTGGACACGACTAAACAACAAGAAGTCATGTTCATTAATTCAGTAGGAGTACTGTGAATAAACCTAGTCAAATACCACCCCATGCATATGGACAAATATGTCAGGAAAACCAAGTTTTGGAAAAACCTGGTGCATGGGGATCTTCAAAATCGTGATTGCAGAGATATATACACACACATGCTACTTGAGTGCTGCTCATACCATCCTGGAAATGTATCCTGACTGGGCCTAAGTCAGCCTGGCATAATTAGAGGTTTTCATTTATTGTGTTCTGCAACCATATGGCATAGCTCCTACAAACTGAAGGGCATCTCAATGAACTTGCGTAGGGAAAACTGCAAATTATGCATATCCATAATGATGGGGGTGTTGTTTTCTCCTTGGAACATCAGTTGCATGATTCAGCACTTACAGCTGTCAGTAGCTCTTTAGTAATCTGCAGCAAATCCACAAGGATTAATGATATGGTTTTGAAAGGTAAATTTATTTCTGACTAAATGTTTGTTTGTAATTTGTTTGTAGTTGTTGCGGGCATTATTAAGTGAGCCTTCGAAAAGATAAAACATCTTGAAACATGCATCCTATATGCGTGATAAGTCCTTCTGAGTTGAGCAGGCTCTGTCATCCTCGGCACACTTCTTAAGGAGCTAAGCCATACTGGATTCAGTGAACTTATTTCTTAATAAACGTACATAGAATTGCTGTCTTCAGGTCCCTATTCAATGAATGCATTTAGGATTGGGCCTTGCAGTTGGCTTCTGTGCATGCCTACTCAAAAGTAATCATTAGTGATATCAGTAGGGCTTACTCATAAATAAATGCATAATTTGTTAGAGTGTGGTGAACTGCATTCCATCATTAATAAAGAGAAATGAGGGAGTGGGGAAGTTTTGCTTGTCAACTTACCTAGAAAACCCCAGTCACTCCTGCTTCTGAGATTTTAACAGCCATAGAAATTAGCTGGGGTGATTGTACGCTATGAGAACCAGCATAACCCCCTGCTAATGTCACCGAATACACTAGTTGTTACAGACAAACAGTGGCAGCCCCATTAAAGACACAGGAGCATGATTAGGAAAATGTTGGAACACGTTTTCCTAACCTTATTTCAATTATTAAATTGGTCCCAATAGGCAATCCTTCTGTTCTAAATGGTGTCTCGCTTCTTTTTAATGTGGGTATTTCTTCCCTTTTCTCACCAGTTTCTCATTTTCAATTTTAAGTTTGCCTGATGAGAGAGTTGTAGGAAAAGCCTTCACAGAATGCACCCAAATTCAAATAACTAAAACCTTTTGGTTTAACATGTCATCTTTAAGAGCTCTCCATGTTCACTCAGTCTCCAAAATGTCAGGAAATTACAGCTGTTAAGGGCCTTAACTGACACTTTACTTAGCAATATTAAATGGTGTGATACCCTTTCCTGTGGATTGTTCCAGCTTCATAACTACCTTGGAGCTGGATGGCTGCCAGCGGCAGACTCCCAGACCTAAGTTCTAGATTTTTCTGTTCAATGGAGTAGACACCTGGATCCTTTGCAACAGAAGTTATGATTCTACATTCTTCTTCTTCTTTGGCGATCACTCGTAGCCGAGTAAGATTGTCTTCCATAAACACGGTTTTAACACTGAGTCCGTAAGTGACTGTGGAGGCCAATTCTGGATCCACACGTCCTTCCACAGTGGGGACATTGGTTTCCGGACAGGAGTTGATCACGGTGTGGGTTTGCCAAGTGTGCCTTCCTCCTAGCACGTTTCTCCCTTGCGTCCTGAGTTCGAGTGTCTTCAAAGCCCATGACACCTTTGGTAAAGGCTGTTCTCCAACTGGAGCGCTCACAGGCCAGTGTTTCCTAGTTGTCAGTGTTTATACTACATTTTTTTAGATTTGCCTTGAGACAGTCTTTCAACCTTTTTTGTTGACCAACAGCATTACGCTTTCCATTTTTAAGTTTGGAATAGAGTAGTTGCTTTGGAAGACGATCATCAGGCATCCTCACAACATGACCAGTCCAGCGAAGTTTTCGACAGAAAAATCAATTTAAAACTTCATGGAGGATTCTATATCACAAGTACCCAGCTGACAGCCAATACCATCCACATAGAGTGACAGTTTTGGAAGGCTCTATTTAACTCGGTAAAACCTGTTTACATAAAAATGGGGACAAGGTTTTATAGGCCTTACATTGCCCACACAGACACACACTGGTTATGTATAGATAATCAATCCTCCCCATGGAAGATCAGCTGGGCAGTGGGGAAAGGTGGGTGGGACTTCCTGGGGCTTGGTGTGCTGTACTGAGACTGGCTAAGGGCCACATGCAAGCTATGTCTAGTGGTTTAAACAAATTTTGAATATCTTAGAATTCACACTGGTTTGTAATTCTCCCTTGCATGATAGCCTTGGATGTTACAAAAGCTACAGAGGTTAATTCTGATAAACTTAATTTTCCACTTTCTTTGCATTTGTCTAAAAGTCTTGTCATCCTATTAGTAGTGACATTTATTTATTTGGTCATACAGGGACAGAAGGGCCTGGTGTCAGCCTTTCAGAGGAGAGACAGAGCGCTGGTGAAAGCTCTAGTGTTTCAGTGATCTATAATCCGTATGTTTCCCTTTCTATTGAACAACAGAGGCAAAAACTACCAGTTTTTAAGGTATCAATTTCTTTTAAGTACTTTGCATTGAATTATTGTGCACATTATCTTCTGGGTATTTTACCATTTCTTCTACATTTGTTTTGCAGTATGAAAACTGATAGTGCATTTGCAACATAGAACGTGCATTTCCTCTGACAAAATATTTTTTTAGAACATTCAATTGTTTTGTACAGTAACTCTGAGTGGATGAAAATGCACACGTCCCACTATCAGTTTAGGCACATGTTGGATTCAGTGGGTTTTAAGGAGTTTGTGCTAGGTTGTAATCTATGCTGTTTTTGCGCAAACACTTCTCTCAGTTGATGTTTTGAACTTGTTTTCCTCAGCCATTCTAAATTACATTTGAATATCTTATTTTTCTTTCAGCTTAGAAATCACATCCTTTATCTGGTAGAAAATTATCAGACATTGGTGATTGTTGGAGAAACAGGATGTGGGAAAAGCACTCAGATTCCTCAAGTGAGTATGAAATGATTCATTTTTCTTCATCTGTAGGAATTTATACTCTCACCCTTCAACCCAGTACAGAGGGTAGTTTGCAAGTACAATAAAAGCAGAAGAATATATAAAAGCAGCATAAATGCAAAGAACAGAGTCCAACATTGTATAAATGGACTTCTGCTCTAACAATGGGACTTCACCTTTCTTTCTCCTGCATGCAGTCTATATTTTCTCTGGAGGGTTCCCTAGTGCTAAAGCAGATTTTGAGGGCACCTAGAAGGCTGTAGAGGAGAGATGAAGAAGTTGGAAGTCCTGTTGCATGAGCATCTTCGCATGGACAGTGTTGGGTGCAATACAGCATCTACAAAATGGATCAGATTAAATAAAAAAGTTATGAGATAATATGATGTCTTCATTATGTGCCTGAAAAGTCTCTCTGAGGAAGGCATTCCAAAACTGGGGCACCACCACTGACCGTCCCCCACCCCCTTAAAACCCCTCACAATGCCCTAGATAGTAGTAGAACTTGTGAAACTCTTATGAGGATCATAGTGAACAACAGGAACATGTGGAGACAGGTGATCCTTCAGGTACCCTGGTCCCAGGCTGTGAACTTAGATAGAAAGGAAAGGCAGGAAGGTTCCTTGTGCTAACAGGAATTGTTGCACCGGCTTCCGCTAGTGCAACTATCTAACTTAGAATTTTTATACCATCTATGTTAATAACTTTGTTTCCTCATTACAGTATCTAACAGAAGCTGGCTGGACTGCCGAAGGGAGAGTGGTGGGAGTAACACAACCCCGGAGAGTTGCTTGTGTTTCAGTGAGTGCCTCCAGTTCAAACTATTTGTCTACGTATTATTCTTTTGGGGAATGATAATATAAAGGTAAAGGTAAAGGGACCCTTGACCATTAGGTCCAGTCATGACTGACTCTGGGGTTGCGGCGCTCATCTTGCTTTATTGGCCGAGGGAGCCATTGTACAGCTTCCGGGTCATGTGGCCAGCATGACTAAGTCACTTCTGGCGAACCAGAGCAGTGCACGGAAACGCCGTTTACTTCCCGCCAGAGCGGTACCTATTTATCTACTTGCACTTTGACGTGCTTTCGAACTGCTAGGTTGGCAGGAGCTGGGGCCAAGCAACGGGAGCTCACCCCGTCACAGGGAACTGCCGACCTTCTGATCGGCAAGTCCTAGGCTCTGTGGTTTAACCCACAGCACCACCTGCGTCCCAACCTTTTGTATAGCACCGTTTATATCAACTTTTGACACAACCCAGTGCATAGCTAAGCATTCCTGAATCTCATTAAAATCCATGTGGTAATGGGACCTTAACTGGGCTCCGTAACTGTCTTCTGACACAGAGTGACAGATGCTGACTTGCTTAAGGCCCTATGTTTTCAGTGAAAATCTTTGCAATAGGGTGTTAGCCCAGTTTCCCCTCCTTCCTAATGATGTGTGTAGTAAGAACAAAGTAATTTCTTTCTTTCCCCATCACAATTGAGCATGAATTCTGGTGAAGAATTCTTTCTTGTTTTGACTGAAACACTGAGCAAGTATTGGTGAAAGCTTCTTTTTCAGGGTTTGCTGTCCTGCTTCCAGTTTTTTGTCAATGGGTTTAAACTGCCGCATCCTGTGGTTCTCTCAGTGGAAGCCATTTGCTGGAATAACATCATGGTCAAGCAAAAGATTTTACTTCGAGGAGATGCAGTGCATAGCAGTTTAAAGCTCATCAGCTTAAAAGTAGGAACAAAATAAAAAAATATTCCTTCCAGTAGCACCTTAGAGACCAGCTAAGTTTGTTATTGGTATGATCTGAGTATCTGAAGAAGTGTGCATGCACTCAGAAGCTCATACCAACTACAATCTTAGTTGGTCTCTAAGGTGCTACCAGAAGGGATTTTTAAATTTTGTTTCTACTATGGCAGACCAACACAGCTATCTACCTGTAATTAAAAGTAGGAAGTTAGGGTGGTGAGAACAGCTTTGTACAGGATCCAAAGAAGCATGTAACCATTAAAACATGGTTCATATATATTTTTATTACAAGGGCTTGAAGTTGGGTGCAGAAAATATTTAACATTTTTGCAGCCGTTGTTCATTTATTGTGTGATTGTTCTTTGCCAGAAGGGTAGTTGTCATTGTTATTTTACAAAATATTGAACTAGCAGTTATGATGTGCAGGGATTTTATAAATATATATATATATAGAGAGAGAGAGAGAGAGAATGCTATATTACAGGCATTCTGTTTAGAGAGAATTTTTGCCTCTTCTAAAATGTGCTCCAGGCTGTGTATTTACAAACAATTTGGATTTGCATTTTTATGCTTGTTTTTAGTTTGTTTCAAGGCTGCATAGCTTTACCATATGGCCCATTTTGATGAACAAATGTGAAACGTGCCTGGATATTTCAGCCTTTGGCACAAGAGCCTTTCATGGATCCAGTTTGTGCTTTCATTTGTAGCACTATAACTAATTGAAATTGATTTTTAGAGTGGGCTGCTTATTGCTGATAAGAACATTGTTAGAGAAAGCAGTCTTGAAGAAACATAAGTATGACATGGGGAGGAAGCCTAGTTCAGTTTTTGAGTGGCTGCAGAGAATTTAATTTTCAGTTTCGAGTGGCTACTTCAGATTCAATTTTCAGCCTGCCATCTCCAGTTAAGGGAGTTCAGGTAGCTGAGCTAGGAATTTCCTCTGTAGGAAAGCTGTTGCCAAACAGAGCAGACAGCACTGGGCTAGTGGACAAGTGGTTTGGCTTTGTACAATGCAGTTTTTCTATTCATATGAAGTGTGAGGGGTTTTAAGCTTGTTAGTCTCTCTCTCTCTCTCTCTTCAGTAAGCTGGAAATATTGGGAGTGCAGGAGATGAAAATATATTGCCTGAAAACATGGAGTCAAGAAGAAAGGGACAATGGGAAGATAATGTACACAGAAAAGGCTTCAGTGCTTTTGTGTAACTTATGCTTTGGAAATAGCCAAGCATTCTAAAAATAGGTCTGTAGAAGTAGTTATATTAGTCTCCCGTTCCAAAACAGGAAAGTTCTGCAACACTAAAAAAATGGCAGGAATGTATTGTGGCATAAAATTTGGTGGGTAGACCCCACTCTTTTGGGTGCTAGAAACTGGTGGTGTGTTTTAGACCCTTATCCTTGAGCAGTGGCCTTCTGGGTTGAAAAACCTAGTTGTATATGTTCAGGCATTTTAATGTTGAGACTTCTGCCATTCAAAATTTTCTCTTTTGAATTAGGAAAGTACGAAAATTGAGAGGGCGGAAAGCTAGCTGTTAATCCATATATCCAGGAATTAAGCTGACTGTGTGATTCCACCTTCCTATTTCTAACCATTCATCAATCCTATTTTTTAATTCACATAGGCTGACAGTAAGCCAACACTGTATAGGTGGTTCCTGAGAGGAGATGTTTTTATCTGTGACTATTTTAGAAATATTGCAATGCATGCAAGGCACTGAGGGATACTAGGGAAAGTGTTAATACATCATGAAGCGCCAGCCTAACTGCTAATACAATTGTAGGCTGTTATATCCTGGGGCTACATCTGGCACAACTAGAATTCATCCAGAGTCAAGTGGTTGATTGTAATTGAGGGAATACATGCATTATAAATAGCCTGCCTGCTGTATAAATGGATTCTAGCTACATTGATGTTCCAGTGTCAGCTTTCTGAGTTTGATGGTGTTTATAAATAATAAAAAATATTATTTATTTGTTACTATTATTGTTTGGGCAATCAAAACCTTGTGTTGAGTCACTAATATGAGTAGAGTTTTCAAATATAGGTTGTGCTAAACCTGCAGGTTGTGCAGTCCCTGTAGAAGCACAGTAATTGCAACTCCACTGATCCTAAAAGATCCCTGTCATACAAGGGATGCTTGTGCAGAAGTTATATAATTGTCCAACAGGATTAGCTCAGTTTAGCCAAATTAGCTGAATTCAGTTTCTAACTACAGACACATGTCAATTATTATTAATGAGGCCTAGTTCAAGAATTAAGTTTTGTTTGATGTCTACAGTTTTAAACCTCCTCCTCCTTCTATTAGATCGCAGGCCGGGTAGCTGAGGAAAGGGGTGCCTTGCTGGGTCATGAAGTTGGGTACTGCATACGATTTGATGATTGTACTGATCCACAAGCTACAAGGATTAAGGTAACATCTTTGAACAAATGCCTGTGACCCATAGGCGCAGAAATTTGTGTCCCTTGCTTTATCTTCCTAATCCAGTGAAATGTATACCCATTTCTTTATTCCATACATAGCACTAAAACACTATTCCATACTCAGCACTATACATAGCACCACACATAGCCAGTAGAGATTCATAGGCTGAGAAAACGCAGTAGACGCAAGAGAAACCTGCAAAAATGTACATGTTGCAGCACCTGTTCAGTATTCCAGACAGCTAGCCGTGCCCTTCTCCAGGAGACTCCATTTCCCCTCACCCCCACCTAGCTTTCTGTTGTTAGATAAAGTTGCTTGGCACTTCTACACAATTTGGAGTTCCCACAATCACGCTGGTACCTTCTTGTATGTGGATACTGCTTTCCTGGCTTCATAAAGTTGCATTCTTGGCTCTGAACTTTGGAAATGCAGGATATTGTGTATCTGTTGCCTAGAGTTTTGTGCTGCTGAAGTTGCTGAACAAGTCGTCGATTATTCTTGTATCTGTGTTTTAGTTCCTGACTGATGGGATGCTGGTGAGAGAAATGATGGCTGATCCATTGCTAACAAGATACAGGTTAGGCTAACAACCCTTTTAACTGCTGTATACATTAATGATGTAAGGCTTCCCCCACCTTTTCCTTTTGCTCACATTTATCTTTCGTTTGGCAGCAGTGATTAACTTTTTTCATTTTGCTTATTGTTCTATAATTTGCCATGGATACTTACGGAACTTAATAAAGCAATAAATTCTGAGCAATTACACCTTCTGTAATTGTGCATTGAATTAGGAGCAGCACCAATGAAGTACAGTGCCCTTGATCCCAGAGAAATACCACAATTTGTCAGGGTTGAAGAACCTCTGCCCCAGGGGCTGAATGCAGCTGTCTAGGCTTCTGCATCCAGCTCTTGAGCCTCTTCTCAGGCCACACACCTTTGCCCCAGCTGTACCCTTCACCAGTCCTGTTCTGTGCTGTCCTTGACTACATTTGCCAGGCGCAGATGTATCATTGAACTGTGTTAATGCCTTCTTCTTGTCCAGGTGGAAGATGGAGGGGTGTCTGTGTAGAAACCCCTGACTTTTGTGTGGTTGGAATGTACAGTGGTACCTTGGGCTAAGAACTTAATTTGTTCTGGAGGTCCGTTCTTAACCTGAAACTGTTCTTAACCTGAGGTACCACTTTAGCTAATGGGGCACGATTTCTGTTCTGTTCTCAGTAATGCGCTGAACCGAGGAAAGAGTCACATTTGTTGCTCCACCCACTGTTATTACCCAGTACTGTAGTGACACCCAGTTTTACCTCTGTCCCCACATGTACTGACTGTTGGGCTATTGCCAGAAAGACTCCAGCTGGCTCCAGCCACTGGCCGGCAGCTGGTTTCCCTTGGAACAGCATCA
Organism: Podarcis vaucheri; assembly: GCF_965113315.1. NCBI lineage: Eukaryota > Metazoa > Chordata > Lepidosauria > Squamata > Lacertidae > Podarcis > Podarcis vaucheri. Next base: position 81,712,358 of record NC_138764.1, read on the forward strand.
GTTAGCGACACGAGCCTCTTTAGAGACCCATGCTTGCTCTATCAGAAGGGTGTCTTCTCACAGCAGAAGAGGCGGATAGAGAAATGTGTAAACATAATGTACAGCATTTTATTCAGCATAGTTCAGGAACAAAGGAAAGCATGTCTGCTTCCCTTTGTCTCCAGCAAAACAGCAGTAATGCAAAAGCTATATACAAACGGAAGTTCCCAGCAAGTGCTGGAAGTAAACAGGCATGCGACATAAAATAGTCATACCTGTTCCCTTTTAAGGAGGAACGGAACTATATCCTAACACTGACGTGCGGCCTCCCAAAGGTTTCTCATAAGGAAATGTGGCCCTTAAGCTGAAACTGGTTCCCTGTCCCTGGTATGAATGAACTTGCACGCACAATCTTCAGGCCTCACATTTTGTACTTTTACCGTAAGGAGTCATTGGCTTAAGAAAAACTATCCCTAGTGTTTCATTACCCATTCCATCCCCCCCCCCCCAGTCGTGTTTAATTTATGGTTATTGCAGCTCTGCTGGAGTTTTAAATTCAGCTGAGTCATAAATGTGTGACTTTCAAGATCAGCTTGCATACTACTTCCATAATTATTTGAATTGTGCCTATTATATAATGTGTTACACTTGGTAAATTGGAATTTTTCAGGTGGACTTAATTTCAGCTTTCATTGATCTCTCATAATTGGAACTCTGCTCTTTTCTCTTTGATTCAGTGTCATCATGTTGGATGAAGCCCACGAGAGGACCTTATATACAGATATTGCCATTGGCTTATTAAAAAAGGTTAGAGCTCTCTTTGTGCATCCTACCTCCATTCCCCCACAGTTATTTAATTTCTGAATTGAACAAAAAGTTATAATGTTTCTGGAATTATCACCTGCTCAGAGCGTCTATTCAGTTCCCTGTGTTTGTGAGCTGATTACCTTGGTCCTACTGCCGAAGAGTTTGCTGCTCTGTTAAGCTTGCAATGGTGCTAATTTTGGATGCTATTCTAGAAGGAACAGTTCTGATGGAAACAGCAACATGAATCCTACCATACTTGTTAATAGTTTACAGGGCTTTAAGACAAACAGTGCTAGCATCATTTCATAAAACATTTTCCTAAGGTTTGTAAGCATGATACACTGGTGGTGAGGATTATTTTAGTGGTAGCATATTACTTAAGCTCATACACCTACATGATTTTCAAATGTGGGAATATCTGGCTTGGTTTGCAATGCATGGACTCTGAATAGGATAAGTCATTTCCTGAAAAATAGAGATACTTGATTTTGCTATTGTTTTTGTATGCATATCAGACCAATGTCTTTCATAAATTAGACAAACAGTTCTGGGATTCTGTGGTTATTAACCATAATTGAGCATTAAAAAACCCTTGCTGTGTCTCACAGGTTCAAAAGAAACGAGGAGACCTTCGCCTGATTGTTGCATCAGCTACACTGGATGCAGAGGTAGAACTAACATATTAGATTTGAATAATTTTCCTGTTTTATTTCTGATAGAAAATGAAACAATTATCATCTTGTATTTCATTCTGTAGAAGAACATTGGGGAGCCTGTGCCCCCCCCGATGTTGGCATCTCCCATCATCTTTTATCACTGGCTATACTGACTGGGACTGATGAGAGTTAGAGGCTAACAACATCTGGAGGTTCTCTTCAGTAGAGTATGGGACATGGTAGCCTAATCAACACATTCATGCAGAGGCAGACCAAACCCCATCAGAATAGTTGGCAGTTGAACAAAATCACTGTTAAGTTTTTATGTTAACTCCCATTAACTTACTGGGTCTCTCCCCCTACCCCCTATCAGTTTGGGCAGGGGAACTAATTTCTTAACAATGAAAATTTTGGAGGTGGTGGAAGGGGGAAAGGGTTTTCAGCTTTCATTTTAATCTCACCCAGATAACTTTCACAGCTGAAATGCTTGCCTTCCATTGAGTTGAACATTTATGAAGCCACTAAGATTTGTATTTCCAATCCAAGTAAAAGAAAATTTGGATGGTATTGCCTACACTTAATCTGCTGGTACTAATAAGCATAAAGTTTAAGCTTAATTGTTGTTAGTTTTGGGTTACACTACATGCTATTTCCCTGAACTCTGTGAAATGAATCCTTTTTAGAAGGTTCTAGAGCAGATAATACCTAATTTGTGAAATTGTGTGATCAGTTTATTTTAAAAGGGATTAGATTTGTTCATATTTATGAAATAGTTATTGCAGAAATTGCAACTTTTGCATTCTTTCAGTTTGATCTGTTTTTTTCTGTTTTTGATTAAAAATCAAAAGGCTGCACCATTTACATTGGTAACACAAATTAAGACTTCTGATGTCAGCCATATTTTCTCCAAAACATCTGAGAATTACTAGATTAAGCAAATTAGGAAGAAATTACAAAACCAAGGATACCTAGGCTGGTTGCTACTTTGAAAAATATTTCAGCACCTGAAAAATATTTCAGGTATTATATATTATATATTGAAGTGTAGCAGCATAAAATATCAGAAGTTCACAGAGATGGATTAAATTATTGCTGGACCTCCATATGTTCTGAGCTGGGGTGGCAAATCTGAGCCTGCAAGCTGGGTCAGACCTGCCCAATTCATTCTAAGTGGCCTAGCAGGAACTAACTTTAATTTACCACCACCAGCAAAATCTGTGTCAGAAGTCTTCTCCCTCTTTGCGCATCCTGTCACCAGCTGTTTGCAGTGATACATGAGGGGTTATAGGTGTCTTTGCCAGGTTACCTGGGATGTTTTTTCCTCCCAATCACAACACAGCACTAGGAGGAAAAGTTACTCTTAAATCCCAGGACCTATGTATGCTCTTCCATACATATGTAGATAAGTACAGTGGTGCCCCACAAGACGAATGCCTCGCAAGATGAAAAACCCGCTAGACGAAAGGGTTTTCCGTTTTTTGATGCACTTCGCAAGACGAATTTCCCTATGGGCTTGCTTCGCAAAACGAAAAAGTCTTGCGAGTCTTGCAATTTTTTTCGCTTCCCCCCCTTTTTCTAAGCCGCTAAGCCACTAATAGCCGCTAAGCCTTTAATAACCACTAAACCGCTAATAGCACTAATCCGCTAAGCCGCTAATAGGGTTGCTTCGCAAGACGAAAAAACCGCTAGACGAAGAGACTCGCGGAATGGATTAATTTCGTCTTGCGAGGCACCACTGTAAATGAAGTCACCTGGAACATAAGTTGCTCACTGTAATGTCTTGCTTTCCAGAAAATAACAGGTGATATCCAACTAATCTGCTCTGTCAGTGCAAGGATTTCCACTTGCGCAGTAGAACTCGCCATGTGTCTCTTAAATTTGATCTGGGGGTTTCCCCAGTCCTCCAGAGCAGATGTGAGGAGGGAAAGGAACACCCTCAGGGAGATGAATGGGGGAAGGTCCATTGCTCAAGTAGAAATCCTTGCCAGTGACAGAACGAGTTAGTTAGGTCCCTCCCTATGCTTATATTTTGAAAGAGAATAGTAGCAACACCCTACCTTTGGCTCCTGAGTTAGGAACTGGACTCTCTTAAATAACGCACTGATTTTCAAAAAATTGTTTGCTATCTTTGCCCTAGAAATTTAGGGATTTCTTTAACCAAAATGAGACCAGTGACCCAAGCAAAGATACCAGCATGATCCTTACAGTGGAAGGGCGAACATTTCCCGTGGATGTCTTCTACATTCAGAGGTCTGTTCCTGTTTAATACTCGTAAGTGGTGACTAGAGGAGCGTGCATCTTGTGACACCCGCAAGTCGGGGCGGGAAAGGGAAGCATTAAACGGACCTTAGGTATTATTTTAAAGAGTTGTCTTACATGGGTGCCGGCACGTTGAGGATGTAAACCTGAAATCTTGCTTTCCAATTGAATGTGTCTTTCTCCTATTTTGTGAGCAACAGGCGCAGACTTCAGTGGAGGAGGGCTTCGGGAACCTTCCCCCGTCCCCTTCTGCACCGGCCAGCTGGAGCAGACTTCAGACGAGTGCTACGGGGACTCGGTGGAATCTTCATGCTTTTCCTCCCCTGGAATCTTAGTCCTTCCCTTCCCCCTCCACAGAAGGGATATGGGCAAACCTGGCAGCACCTTCATGCCCTCTCTCCTCCTCCTCCACAGAAGGAGATGGACAGGTCCGGTGGCAGAAGTGGGCTCGTTTTTTTACCCCTGCACACACAGTGCTTGCTTTTGTGCTTGCGCTGGGCAAGGAAATGTGGGTGTCATAGGCGGATAATCGTGTGCTTTGTGAATCGTGTCCCTTTTATGTTCTTGCGACCTTACTATGTTTGTGTCAGGCATCTTTGAGGAATGCTCAAGTAACAGTGGCAAAGCATTCTGGGAGAGTAGCCATGTTAGTCTAGGGTAGCTGAACCAGCAGACAGTCTTCAGGGATTATTATATCATTAGATGCATGAAGCAGTGTGTATATATGGGTGTAGTAATTTAGTCCTTTGTTTTTCATTCCTTAAACACTGTATGAGATGATGGTGTATTATGCAAATATTAGAGGCTTGAGTTTCCAATCTCCAATTTTTATTTTAATATTTTTAAATATACAAATTTCCATTCTTTTCTGAGGAAAACTAGGACAGCTATTTGATTTAAAATAACAACAACACGTGGCTACTTACTAGTGCATATAGGGCTGCCTCATATGTGCATGTACATAACTTGGTTCCTATATGCTTGGTCCTACCAGCTGAATGGGTGCACTGATTTCACTGGAAAGCTTTTGTATGATGTGGTATGGAAATTCTGTGGATGGCGTTGTATCTGTGATGACCCTCTTGCATATGTAAGATCACATGATGTAGGCATTGAGTATTAAGCTTCCATGTGTGATCCAGTCCATAGTTAGATGTCAATTTTCATATAGGGCAATGAACTCCTTCTCTGCATGTTAGAGGCTCTTACAAAATTTGCTTGTTGTGTTAAATTGGATATTGCAAGCCCTTATAATAGATGCATAGAATTTATTCAGGTAATAAGCAATTTTATGTGTTTGTACAATGCTGAGTGCTTTGTAGGCAAATATTAGTACAGCTGAACTGTTTAAAAAAGTAACTTGTTTAGATGTCGAAGCAACATATTGATTGAACTGTTTTTCTGCAATTGTGAAATAAATTCTTGTGCGTGTATGTGATATAGAGATGGAGGACTCTCTAGATACAGACATTCAGGATTTGTGATAAAGTCAAAGAAACTAGTGAAGTTATTTTAAGTGACTTGTGAAGAATTCAGAAAGGTCCAGCTAGCGCCAGGATTAATTTTTAGGTCATGTATCAAGCATACTTCAAGTATGTGAGCTGTCTGTATTACTTATGAAAATCTAACTATACCCTTTTTTATCCTGGTGATAAGAGCAAGTTTTGCCTTCCTTACTTGAAACTCATGTCTATGCTTTTTTCAACAGTCCTGTTCCAGATTATGTGAAATCAACTGTGGAAACTGTTATGAAAATTCATCAGACAGAAGGTGATGGGGATATACTGGCATTTTTAACTGGCCAGGTAGACACAAAAGAAATGTTTGTCCTGTTGAAATTGTTACTTTGGTATAAGATATGTTCACTTTGTGCTGTGCAATAATTCTGAAAACTTATTTTTATGCAGAATGTGTGCGAGAGGGAGCAAGGATGTAAAATGATAGTTTCAATAATTCTAGAATTTAGGGTTGCTGCATACACCTGTTTGGGGTTATATTAAACTGTGAAATACCACTGTGGTTCTAATCTGATTTGGGAAGCTTCTAAGTCGCCTACTTCCACCTGCTTACTATGGTTTTGCTTCATCAGCCATATTTCAGTACAGCTTGAGCTTCCCACTTACTCCGCCGGGACCATATAACACCGGCCCTGAGAGATCTGCATTGGCTCCTAGTACGTTTCCGAACACAATTCAAAGTGTTGGTGCTGACCTTTAAAGCCCTAAATGGCCTTGGTCCTGTATACCTGAAGGAACGTCTCCACCCCCATCGTTCTACCTGGACATTGAGATCCAGCGCCAAGGGCCTTCTGGCAGTTCCCTCATTGCGAGAAGTTAAGTTACAGGGAACCAGACAGAGGGCCTTCTCGGTAGTGGCACCCGCCCTGTGGAACGCCCTCCCATCAAATGTCAAGGAAATAAGCAGCTATCCTTTTTTAAACGACATCTGAAGGCAGCCTTGTTTAGGGAAGTTTTTACTATTTAATGGTGTATTGTTTTTAACACTTGATTGGGAGCTGCCCAGAGTGGCTGGGGAAACTCAGCCAGATTTGGGGGGGGGGTATAAATAATAAATTATTATTATTACTCCGTAAGCTACTCCTATTGTACAACAATATAGAGGGAATTTGGCCTGTATGTTTCAGATGTTTGGAAGCTCTAATCTCAAATGGAGATGCCATTAAAACACGTGGATTCTGAAGACTGTCACTTGTACTGCTAGTATGAACTGTTCTACTACCCAGGGAGAAAGAAAATTTATTACAGTACCTCTAAATTAATCAAAACAACTGTATTACCTGTATGGAATAATTATGTGCAAATACCTTTTTGGAGTTCCAGAAATGGAGATAGCATAGCTATTTGGGTCAATTGAAAGGCTGAGCTTTTTCTTACAGCACTTAAACGAAAGTATTTGCAGCTCAGAAGTTCTCTTTCCCTACTACAGCTTGTAATGTGGAACCGGGGTTTCCTGGAACTATCCCACTGTGTGGTCCAGCTAGCTGCTGAAGCTTGCAGTTCTCATCACAAGAAAATCTTAGTTCAGTCTAGAGAGAGAGAAAAAGCAGAAATCTCTTGTGCATCCTCTTGTCATTGTTGTATACAAAGCAGACCTCTTGATAGCTTATGATTCAGAAGTTGGATGTTATGCAGTCTTTAAGCATGAACTGCAAAGTCGGATTCTCATTGTTGTGTGTCTGCTGTAATGGAATGATAAGACACAGTAATTGCAGGGGTCAGCAGACTTTTCCAGCAGAGGGCCGGTCCACTGTCCCTCAGACCTTGTGGGGGGTCGGTCTAGATTTTGAAAAAAATAATGAATGAATTCCTATGCCCCACAAATAACCTAGAGAAGCATTTTAAATAAAAGGACACATTCTACTCATGTAAAACCACGCTGATTCCCAGACCGTCCACGGACCGGATTTAGAAAGTGATTGGGCCGGATCCGGCCCCTGGGCCTTAGTTTGCCTATCCATGGAGTATTGGATAAAGATTGCCGGTCATCTGGCAACATTTAAATAACACGTGAGAAGAAATTCTAGCAAGACACTACAGTATTTTGTTTTTTAAGTTCTCTAAATCTGTTTCAGTCTCCATGATATGATATTGGAGCTTAAATGCATTTTGTTCTGTCGCTTATATTGATGCTTTTCTAGGAGGAAGTGGAAACAGTTGTTTCTATGCTGATAGAACAGGCCCGTGTCCTCGCTCGCACAGGGATGAAAAGACACCTGCGAGTTCTTCCAATGTATGCAGGATTACCTGCTACTGAGCAGATGAAAGTGTTTGAGAGGGTATCTCCCAACGTTAGAAAGGTAAAGTTGCTTCCGTTGTCATAAATTAATAGGGCACTGTGCTTGCAAATTGGTGGCATTGCCCACCATCGATTAATGTTTCACCACATTGCGTTTGGTAACCGCATGGTAACAATGCGTTTCCCCACGTTGCATTTGGTAACAGATGCTGTAGGGTTTTCTGTAAGTCTCCCTCTTGGGATCAACTCCATGTACCCTTCTTGTTAAACAATAATTTTTACTCATTTTTATATTGCTTAGAGCAGCCTTTCTCAACCTTGGGCTCCCTGATCTTGTTGGACTACCACTCTCATCATCTCTGACTGCTGCCCCTGCTAGTTATGGATGATGGGGGTTGTAGTCCAATAGCATACGGTGATCCAAGGTTGAGAAGGGATGGCTTAGAGGTTAATCATCTCTATGCTTTGCCACTGCAGTTCATAGTAGGTTGTTTACTTCCCTCAAAATGCTGAATGCAAGACTACAACCCCTGCCCTGCAACAATGCCCACCCAGGTTGTTTGTAGTAAATATGTTGCTTTATTTTATCTTATTTAATTCTTTGAAGACTTTGTGTTTTTCTTCTCAGCTGCAGGGTACATATCTGCCCTTATACAAATCAATGGCTCTCTTTTTTGCAGCACCATCAGAGTTTTGTGTGTGTGTGCTTAGTTCTTTTATTTAATGCAGCTTTTCAGACAAGCATTATTGCTGTTAGGCTAACCACTCCTAGAAAACTTTTTGAATTAGAGTCCCATTATTGTGATTCCCCCTTTATATCAAACTTTTGTCTGCTTTTATTTTCTTAAACCTAGCTAGTCAGGAATCAGCAAGCATAATAAATCCCAAACAAACTGGCTTTCTTTATTCTTTCAGGTGATAGTGGCCACTAATATTGCAGAAACGTCCATCACAATCAATGGAATTTCATTTGTGATTGACTGTGGCTTTGTGAAACTCCGTGCATATAATCCAAAAACAGCTATTGAATGCCTTGTGGTTGTCCCAGTATCAAAGGCCTCTGCCAATCAGAGAGCAGGTCGTGCAGGCCGGAACCGCTCAGGAAAATGCTACAGACTTTACACAGGTGAAGTGTGTGTAACACTAAAACTTTGCTCTTTTGTTTGTGGCTTGGGTGGCACTGTACTTTAAAATCTTTCCTCTCCTCTTCAGTGGGGTCCCCTGACCCACCAGCTTGCTGTGTTTGGGGTGGGGGGGCACCAGGGATTGCCCAGGTGAGAAGGGATGGGAAAATCCCTTTCCATCAGTTTCCCTCTGTTTACATTTCTCAGAAACATTCACTTTGCAGGCCCGTTTCACCTGATTCAAACCCTTCCACCTCTGATTCTACATGCTTGACATGTTCAATACTCACTTTTGCATTTAAATAAAAATTCTCAGGCACCAGATACTGCAAAATTACCTTCTTCAAACACCTTTTGCCAACATCGTCTTGTTTAGTTAAGTTGTTGTGTTTATCTCAATTCCTTACTAAGCATAATTGTTAACATTAGGAATGTCTTGTGTGTTTTTGTTTTTTCTTAAGTTCTGGAATGTTGTAGAGGTTTTTTGACTTAAAAGATTTGCATTTTAAAACGTGTTCCCTCTTCACAGAGGAAGACTTTGAGAAGTTGCCACAGTCCACCATTCCCGAGATGCAGCGCAGTAACCTGGCACCAGTCATCTTGCAGCTCAAGGCTTTAGGAATTGACAATGTGCTTAGATTTCCTTTCCTCTCCGTAAGAATGGGATTCTTGTTTAATTTTTCCATTCTCCATGGTTTGTCAACTTTGTCTACATGGTGTAAGCCATTTTACAAGGACTGCAAGGTCTGTTGTCCTGTTGTGTTTTTGTGGACCATATGCATATCTTCCTGTTAAATGCCAGATTAAGAAGTGTTCCTTCGCTTTTATGTTCCCTTTTGTTTCTGCATGTCTCATGGCTCTTTTGAAATAAAAGTTCTAAATGCCTGCAGGCTATAAGGAGAGAGGTTAAAAAGAGCTTGTAAGTCTTGAATGTTCTCTGAACATTACTAGTAGGTAGCAGACCATCAGAGGTCAATGGTTCATAGCCTAGTAAATATTGCTCTGACACCCAGGAAGTAGGATAGGGTGGACCTAACACCAAGGTCGAGTGTTTGCCCAACTGCTTCTGAAGAGCCCTGTGTTTTAGTAAAGAAAGCAAGAACCTCGGGAACCTCCACAGGGAAAAAAAAATAAAGCATCCATTTTCAGATGGCTTTCCAATCCAATGCTGCTGTTTTGTTAATTTACCCAGTGGAACTTACCCTACTTTGCTCTGCCCTGCAGCCCCTCTGGTGAAGACACTGTTGGTGTTATTGGCAATAGACTGCTTGGTGGTTGTGGTTTTAATTGTAAACTACTTTGAGATGTTGAATAGCCGAGAAAGTGGCATATAATGATAAATATATAGATCTGTTAACTAGATTTCGCAATCTCTTCCCATGTTTAGCTTGTGATTGAACGTTATTTGCTGAGTGGGGACATCTAGGGGTCTTCATGGCTACCAATATGCTGCAGCATGCAGAATATAGAGTAACCTGGGACTGAATAGCTTTTGGTCACAGCAGCTCTGTTCAGGTTCCACATGCCCAGAGCACTCTGTCTTGGAGCAGCACAGCACCCTGGACTTGTTCTGACCAGGAGCCATTGAAATTGCACTTCCAACAGTGCCAGAAAATAGTTCCAATAGAGAGAGTTTTTGGTGACGTAGCATGGAAAGATGTTGCATCAGTCTAGCACAGTTGAGTTGTGCATTGTGCCCTTGCAGGCAACTTTGGCAGATAATTCACTAAAATTCAATTTTGCTCTGATTCCGTCTCATACAAGTCCAGTGTCTCTTTGCTTCCTGATTCTTTTCATCCCAGCCTTCAATACCAGTCTCTGGCCAAAATATTGGAGCACATGGTTCTAGGTTTTGCAGTATTCCCCCGTCATCCCTTCAACACACTCCAGCTGTCATGAGCAATTTAATTAAACATATATATTAAATGTAAGCATACTTGTACTGTTCAAATAATTTCCCCCACTAGCAGGATTTTGATGTTTTAGTTGTAGCTTTCTAAATCTTTGGATTTATTAGATCCTATATATAACTTCCATTTTCCAGTGCCACCTTACCCTTGCAGTTCTGGAATATTTAAAGTTTCTGGTTTTGTACTTAATATTTGGACTTCAGTGCTTTATGTGCCTCCACAAGGCAGTTCTGAAACTCTGTTCATGTTAATCAGGTGTCACCAGCTTTTTTTTTTAATGTAGTGGGCAACGGTCACAAAATGTGGGCATGGCATAACGCAAAACGGCTGCCACATCTAAAAGAGCAAAAAAGAAAGAAAAAGGACCACAAAATGGTGCAGCCATTCTTCCTCCTATCAGCTGCCCCATCAATAGTGGGGAAAGGAACCCACATCAGAGAGAAGCTGTTTGTTTCTTGCATTGAATAAAATGTAGACATGTTTAAGAGGCTCAGGCACTGTGGATAAGAACTAAGCAGGAACGCCAAACAGTCTATTGTGGATTTTTACTGAGATTGTTTATGGGTGCCATGAAAGGTGCTGGCACCTGCAGGCACCAAGTTGAAGACACCTGAGCTAACCATTTGAGTGCAAGGCTCTAGTTTGCTGAGATGTTATCCAGCATGACTGCTAGAGAAATTTTCTCAAGTAGCTAGCAAAACCAGAGGATTTTGAAGTCTTCATGTTCACAGCCTGTACAAGGCTATGAAGCAGTGTTCACCTGCATGGCTCACGGCGTTTTTCAGGAAATATCTAGAAAAGTTTTCGACCGTGAAATACCTGCAGGCGTAAGCGGGACCTGGGTGAGCGATCACATGGGAGCCCTTATCTGTGTCCCTTGAGTTCATTGTAATGTAATAAATGTCCCTACAGTAGGCAGAACAAATGGTATGTATGTGTTTTTTCCCCAGCCTCCACCTGCTCAGTCAATGGTGCAAGCTTTGGAGCTCCTCTATGCATTAGGAGGTAAGGTTCCTCTGCTGATTGCCGTCATATTTTCAGCTGAATTGTGCACCATTGCCAACAATGCTGTTAAGTTCATTAAGGCCCTGCACCTTTAGACTTAACTCCAAAATGTTAAAAGCAAAACTGAACTGTAATAGTAGACTTTTATTAGCATCTCATGAAGAGCATGTCAGGCTTTTGAGATGCTGGGAGATAATTTTGTTTTCTTTAAACAAGGTATTGTGGTTTCAAGATAGTCATTTATCTCTACAATCATTGTCTGAGTCGGGTTTCCATGCTCAGATTTTCTGCAGTTGCTTTCACATTGTGTTCCCATAATAATAATTCTGTTTGGTTCGTATGGAGACACATGTGCAAGGTAAGCCGCTGATGGATTTTCATGGGTGGTTTGCAAGTACAGACATGTGAACAAGCCTTTCTCATTATATAGTCCGTTGGAGTAATTGAGAATTATAATAAGTAAAGCAGTCCTTCAAGGTGTGGGGTTTTCATTAGAACCCTCTCTCTTTCCTATTCTCAGCCTGTATGGATATTGACTATGTAGTTTTTATATAAAAGAAGGCTCTAACTTATATAGCCAAGTTGGGAGTGACAGCTAGGCCCCAGTCTGCTAATAGCAGCTTTGGCTAGATGCTCCAGGAGCCCTCTTTGTCCTCTGTGATAATACCTATAATCTGAGTTTGCTATCAAATCTATTTGCAAAGCATGCATAATTAAATCCTACAGTAAAAGAAGTAAGGGTGTGTTATATATCTGCCGCTACAAGATCAGAGACCATGTGAGGCAGCTACCTTGCGGCAGCTGGGAAGATACGGGTCTGGTCAGTAGCTGAATGGGAGCCATCATGGGAATACCGTGTTTACCACCTTTAGCTCCAGGGTAGAAGAAGGGTGAGCTTAAATGTAGTAAAATAAAAATGCTTCTGCTTTGCCTCATGGATGAAGTCAGTACTGCAGTGGTATTCAGGCTGCTGCTTTTGGCTTACTGGTGGAGCTGATAAACAGCAGCTTGTCTATAATCCGATGGAGTGCCCAAGAAACCCATCTTGCATGCTGCAGAATGGCTCGTCTCTGATTCTCCCAGTAGTTCACAGTTTCTGCTTTTTAGGCGCAGGAATAAATTTTAGCTAGAATTTTAGTTCCGCAGAATAGTACATGCAGTATTGCAATACCTCTCTGTGGAGAGAGTCATGCCTATAATTAATTTGTTTTGAAATACTTTATAACCCTGTGTTGAGTCATCAGTATGTATTTGCATTTTATATTGCTGCTGTTTTTCCTGCAGGGCTTGATAAATATTGCCGCCTCACGGAACCTCTTGGAATCAGGATAGCTGAGTTTCCTTTGAACCCCATGTTTGCAAAGATGCTCCTAGAATCAGGTAATGCCAGTGTCATGCAACTGTAAATCAGCTTGTGTATCGTTAGTCCAGCTTAATTAATTTGCTGTAAGTCTCCCAGTGACTTCTATGTTGTGGTACGTGGCATACAAGTGCCATAAATAAATCCACCTCTATTGTGTTTGTTTTTGTTGCTGTAAACTTATTATTTGTTGTTCGAGCTGGATACCATAATGTGAACAAATGAGTCTTTGAATGCTGGATGCAACAGAGAATAGTGAAGAAAGTAGTTTGCATACCTAGGTTTTACATTGAGCTGGAAGCCTTTAATCCACTGCATGGCTCTGGAGCAACAACAGGCAACGCCACAGTAGATGGTATTAGATTGCTGCCAGAATCTCAAGCAATATGGGATTTTAGTTGGATTATCTTCTGTGTGGTTGCTAGTGATGAGCAGACGTCTTGCGCTCCCTGCCTCAACTTGATTGAGAACTGAACATGTGTGTTAAATAAATGTAGTCCATCAACAGCTGCTGTTCTGGTATTTGGCCTGCTATCACTATGTTATTGTTATTGTTATTATTATTATTTAATTAAATTTATATACTGCCAGGGCTGTTTACCGCATGTTCTAACCTAGAAAATAGCTGCTTCAACAAGCGTTTTGAAATGACATTTAGAGTTTCTGTTCTCCACTACATAGCAGAAGCAAAATATTAGGATTGTATCCAAGGATAGCATCTGGCCAGCAAAAGTTTTCCCACTCGCACAAAGTGAGGCACCCCGTTTCCACCAGTCTCTCGAACCCATTGCGGCCCTCTATGCTATATCCCATACAGTTCCAGGGGGTCACCTAGGCTTTAGAGAAGCCTTTTTGTTGTTGTTGGGAAGAGGGATTGTACTAAGTTAGAGGGATTGGTGAAAACTGGGTGCCCTCCCCTGCAGAAGCACTTCTCTTAGATGGATCCACCACTTTATATAACCCATAGTGTTTCCTGTCATATAGTTCTGTGAGAGCTGTTATAGCTATTTTTTATCCAGCATGTGTGAGGAAGACAATTTTTTCTCAATGTGCTTTGTGTTGTCAGTGTAAAAGTAAAGTTCCTTCTCCCCTAAACTCATTTTGCAGGGAATTTTGGCTGCTCCCAGGAGATCCTGAGCATTGCAGCCATGATGCAGATCCAGAATATCTTTATGATTCCTCCAAACCAAAAAACACAAGCTGTAAGTGCCCTTTCTGAACTCAGCTGTCTTACATTGGTGCTCAGCCACTGGAACTCACTGCCCAGGAAATCTGTTTGCCCTCGCTGCTTAACTGGTGTTGCAATGCAAACTGAAAAAATGTTGTTCCAGCAGTTCTGTTGCCTTGGCTCTCATTATTTCTGGCTCTTTCTGTTCTGTTCTGTTTTGTTGTTTTCATATGATGCTTCTTGCTTTGCATTTTAATTGTGATTGATATTTAATCTTCGTTGCTGTTAACCACCTTGGGCATATTTTGCAAGAAGTGGAAAGCTGCAATATAATATTTTTTTGAGTGAGCTGCTTGCTTTCAGGGTGTGGGGAAAGGAATGAAATACTCATTTCAACTTTTTATGAGAGGTTGGAAAATGAATGATTGAATAGCTAAAGAGATTATTCCACTGAAAAAAATGTTGGACAGACATACAAATTATGTCTAAGTTGAAAACATTGCATTACATTTATTTGTGCGTACCTTCTAGTGGCAAGTGGTGAGCATGAGAATCTTACAGTATGTTTAACTTTTCTCCAAAGATTTATTAGAAATACATAGTAGTTTTAAATACTGGGTATGTGTGCTATTTCCCTTAAAAATGCTTTTAACAAAATAATGTTATTCATAGAAGAAATTTTAAGTACTAAATGCGGAAAGGAATAAGCAGTGACGGTAGATGCACTGGAAATTGTAAAGGTTGAGGCTTCTGTTCTCAAATTTGTTCACAAATGGAGTCCTATTGATATTGCTGAATGTGGTTTTTGTCTAAAGGATGTCTGTGGGGTTTTGATGTTGCCACTTTCCCAAAATGGTCCTCCTTTTCAGATCAGAGAACACAGAAAATTTGCTGTGGAGGAAGGCGACCATCTCACTATGCTTAATGCGTATGAAGCCTTTATAAAAGTAAGTAAGCTCAAAAGGAGGTACGAGATTTTTGCCGGCCTTGAATCCAGTTGTTGTGAATGTTAGAAGTTTGGGGACGTCCAACATAGTAATTAACAGGCTCAGATGTGTGTTGTGAGCTAAGCAAAGTTAGTTCTTGCTTTGATGTAGGCAGGGAGTTGTACAGAGCCCTAAAGCTCCACTTAGTTTGATCGGAGAATATATTCATCTAAATCGAGCTAGGTTTGTCCTGGGGTGTAAAATCACAGCCCCACTGATATTAGATATATTTAAAGCATTAGAGTACATTACCAAAAGCTCCATTCATCCATTCTTTGAATTCAGAGATCCACAGCATGCCCTGCATATTATGACAATACATTCTGAAGTTTATTTTGCAGTGAAGACTAGGAACTTGTGTGTATGTTGTGATATTTAAAACAAATGCTGAGGCTCTCAAGTTTCACACAGACCATGTCCTCTGCCAACCCATGACCTTGTAGAATATTTGTTTACCATCATGTTTGCTTACACTTGGAGTGTAAAAAAATTATGAAAATGCTTTGACTGCAGAATTCCCTCATCTATAATGGCTTTGTCAACTAAAATTTAGATTCAGAATGCAAAGAAATTTGATAGTGGCACACATAATTCCTCACAACATTGGAACACGGGGTCATCCAATGAAACTGAATATTAGTTAACTTTTGTCTGTCCTGAATCTTCTATGCCCACACAGAACATATTTAAACTCTGGGATTTGCTACCACCAGATGTGGTAATGGGCACTAAATTGGACGACTTTAAATGCTGTTAAGACAAATTCACAGAGGACAAGGCTATCAATGGCTACTAGCCATTATGATGGTGCTGCCTCTGATATTGAAGGCAGTTTGCTCCTGAATACCAGTTGTTGCAGATCATAAGTGGAAGAGTTCTGTTCAGCTCATGTCCTATTTCTGGCCTTCCTATAGGCATCTTGTTGGTCACAGTGAGAATAACCTACTGGCCTAGATGTGTCTTTTATCTGATTCAGCCAGGCTCTTCTTAACATTCCTAACATGAGATTTTCCTGGGATCAACTGATGTGTTTGAACTGCAGGAGTAGCTAAGTACCAGAGTCTCCTTTCCAGATTCCAGCCTTCAGCATGACCTGTTCTTGCCAGGAGAGTTGTAGGATTTTAGACTGACCTGTTGCAAACTGAATTTTGGCTGGTACATGCATCCCCATTCCCATAATATTAGGAAAAGAAACCTAGAGATAAAGTCAGAGCTAAAACCTTTATAAAGCAAGCTTTTTAAGGCGGTTCAGCTGTTCCTTTTTCTTTGCAGCACAACAAGAGTTCCCAGTGGTGTCAAGATCACTTTCTGAATTATAAAGGCCTTGTCCGAGCCACAACTGTGAGAGAGCAGCTGAAAAAACTTCTTGTCAAGTTCAAAGTACCAAAAAAGTCCAGTGAAGGTATGACCAAGAGAGAAGAGATATTAGCAATTTCTTATTTATTGCCTATACTCTGTTTAGTACAAAAAAAAATCAGAATTGCCAACTGTGAGCTGCATGGGAGCTTCACAACATTTGTAGCATTGGTTTCTTTCCATTGTGCATTAATCCAGTGGTGGCTGTCTGCTGATGGAAGAGAATCCATTAACAGAATGTGGCAATTTGTGGTGGTCTCCCAATCTTCCTTTAGCCCATGCCCACTCTAAATCTGTTCCAGACAGTTGATGGACCTTCCAGAGCAGATTTAGTGTGGCATAAGGGACTGCAGTAATAGGTGGGGGTGCCACCAAAAATTACCGCCTCCCGTTTTGCTGAATGAAAGCCTTCCATCAGTGGACAGTCACCATTGGATTCCACTCTTGCTTTTTTTAGCATGATCTTCTATTATCTGTTTGCTTTACACTGCTTCAGTGATGTATATTGTGTTTTTACTACTGTAAAAGCTTTCTAATGTACTAAGTGTAGAGGACCTCTTCCTCACTTTTACATTCATTTCAGTCTTAGTATAACAAGCTAGAATATTTATTTAAACTCATGGGTTCTGGAAACTGGAATAGACTTTATTAGCTTTGCAGACAGCCCTTTTGGCATCTGAGACTTCCCTCTTTCCTGCAAAGTCTATTTATGTTTGACTAGATTATATTTTGCATTGGGGGCGGGGGGAGCCAGGCAACAGCATAGTGTATTGTGGAAACAGAAGTGAACACACCTAACCAGAAAAATTGCTTAAGTACCTTAAGCAGGAAGGTGCTTATTAAAGAGAACACAATAATCAGAAGCATGCTCGGCATAAGTTAAACGCTTACATACCTTGGTTCCAGGTGTGTGTGATTGTAAACATAAAGGGCATACATGATAAATGTAATCACAGGGAAATTGTTATTAAGATTTATTCTTCACCCTTCAATTAAGTTCTGTAGTACAATACAATAAAATGTAACCCACCATAGTACTTGAAGTTCAGTGTATGTTAAAACTACTGAACTTGTAGGTGATATTCAACTGAGTTTTACTCAGAGGAAACTCATTGAAATTAATTAACATGACTTAGTGTGCTCTGAGTAAAACTTGCATACCGCCCTATGTATGTAAAAACAAAAAACCCCGAAACAGGTCTGGAGGAATGCTTCCCTCCTCCTCTTTTTGTTAAACAGTTGCCACAGTAAGGAAAAGCTTAGGGCAGATGCATGTAGTGATTTTTGTTGTTTTAATGGAAAGCAGATGTCGATTTCAGCAGATGAATTGTGTGTGTGTGTGTGTGTACGCACGCTCATAAGAAGGGATGGGAGCTTAGCCACTTTTCATCTGGCTCTCCCCCCCTCCTTCACTCCCTCAGCTCCTTTTTCACCTAGGTAGAAAAGGGTATGTGCCTATATTATTTCCCTTTGCAAGTGGAAGAGCAGCTGGGGGGAGGGAGTGGTGTTGAACAGAAAACCAGCAGTAGAGAAAGGTTAAGCATCCCCTCCCATTCTATTTGCAGAATGTCAGCCTCCTATAGCTGGTTTTTGTTTAAACTTTTTTTAAAAAACCCAGACAACATGTTACATGTGTTTGCCATGTAAAATTTAGTTTGGTCCTTCCAGAAGATGCGCGAGATCTGTCACATCTCAGAAAGTGATTTCCACAGATAAATGATCAGCTCCACCTATTTTATCTGGTTGTGATAACAATTCAAACATCTATTGAGCTTGAAAGGAGATAAAACAGCTATGTTATGCTTAACATCCCAAATAATGAGCACTAAACTAAGTGAAATTTTAAAAATTCCTTCAGAGTTCCACTTTCCCCCCTGCTCGTTTGCGATCATTTGACTAGGCAGTTAATTTGCTCTTTACCATTGGCCACACTGGCTGAAGTTGATGTGAGTTGTAGTTCAAAATATTTGAAGCACACAATGTTGGAGAAAGCTGGTCTTATCTGATGAACTTTGTGGAATGACTGGTCCATTTCCTCCTTTTAGGAGATCCAGACCCTGTTCTAAGGTGTATAGTTTCTGGATTCTTTGCTAACGCAGCCAGATTTCACTCTACCGGAGCATACAGGTAAATGTGAGGTTTGTTGTGACAAACATCCCAAAATGAACAAAAACACTGTCCTGGCTTTACTAGTGATAATTACTGTAGTTCAGGCCTCTGAGAGTAAGGGGAAGATGAAAGGGAACATAGTGGGGCCATATAGATCAGAATTGTCTTTAAATCCTTAACAAAGGGCTCATTGGAAAGCCAGTAGCCATAAAAAAATAATGATGCTTTCTTGTCAGTACCATCAACTGGTAATACGTCAGGTTGAAACAAATTGGCATTCTGTCTCCTGGCTTAGTTGAGCTTCAACAGCTTAGAAGAGGCTGGAAAAAACGTGAAGCAGTCCACTAAGTGGACTGAGCAATATTTCAGACGAATAAGAGGTAAAGAAAGGTATTTCAAAGGCACCAATAAATAAACAAGTTTTCAGCATCCTTTGATAGTTTTGCTTATCTATGATCAGGTTTATAATTGAGGAAAAAAAGGTGTATTTTTAGGCACAGTCCCATTGCTGTGTAATGAATAAATATTGTAAGTCTAAAATAATTTTTCTTCTTTCAAGGACTATTCGCGATGACCATGAACTTTATATACACCCCACCTCAGTGCTGTATGCAGAGAAACCTCCTCGTTGGTACGTTGAAAAGGTTTTCATTAGCATACTGGTTGAGCTTGACACTCTACATCGTTGAGAGTTGCTTCTTTCACAGAACACAGCCCATCTGGTAGATTGTGGCTTCAGAATGGGCGCTGTACTCTTCATTCCACACTACACTTACATCGAGAAAAAGTGATAAAGGTAGATGGAGCACTACCAGCAACAAGTTGTAGAAGTTGTATGACTGGGAAGCCAAGTAGCTGGTTTCTCCCTCCCAAACTGCAGGATCAAGAAGCTTGTGATCTGAGAGGATGTAAACATTTGCTTCCATGAGAGTGGGGAGGTTTGTAATGCCTTTACGAAGGCATGCATGTGAAATTCAGCATATCTTATGCATATCCTCCAATTTTGAAGGATGATGCAATGAGCAATAACCGGTAGTGCTGCTTTTGTGTTTTGATTGCGGTATAAAAAAGTACACTTGCATTAGATGGTTTTCCAACCATTGGCAATGACATTCCAGTCTCGCTAGTAACCCAATCCACATCAAGTCATAAGGAGAAGGTAGGCAACATAGAGAGGGATCTTTTATATAGGGAATTCAGGTGGGAACATGCATAAAGATAGTGGGTGGTATTCATATTTTATACATAGTAAACCCACTGAAATTAATGGAAATGGCTAAGTCAGGTCTGTTCTCGGTGAAACTTAGTTGAATACCACCCAGTGACTTTTGAATTAAGGCTTGGTGTCTAGATGTTGAAACCTTTCCAATGCAATATTAAGTGGGAATGTATCCAAATGTTCTCTTAGTGCATGTGCCTTTTCTTGCTATATTTTTAGGGTTGTCTACAATGAAGTCATGCAGACCTCCAAGTATTACATGCGAGACGTTACAGCAATTGAATCTGCTTGGCTATTGGAACTGGCCCCTCACTTTTACCAGCAAGGAACGGTACGGACTCGGCATAGCCTCCAAACGGTACCATTGCCGTATTGGCAGCTCTTGTTATTCTATGCTTTTACCTGTGCTTGCAAAATGGGTTTGCATAAGTATATCCCCTCTCCCCACAACCCCAGCTTTTGCTTGTATTTATTTGTTTGACAGTTGCCAATAATTAATAAAACTCTGTTCCAGATAAAGACTATTTTATATCACAATATTATGCAGATAAATTAACTTAAAAAGCACAATATTTCTTCTAGCAGTGCCTCATGGGGTAAGTAGTCCAAGTTGTAGTGTAGCTTGTTGCCCAAAGCTCCGACCAGTTTGTGCACCACAACTATCGCAATATAGTGCCTCCAACTGGTCTGGAAGAGTTTGATGATCAATTGTATCAAAGGCTTTGAGAGGTCTAGCAGTATGAAAAGGATTGTGCTCCCTCAATTGAGTTCTTGGTACAAATAATCCACCAGAGCAGTTTCTGTTCAGAACAGTCGTCTGAAAGCTAAGTGATAATGGATCTAGAAAAATCAGTTTCACATGAATATCTACTCCTTGCATTTTCAATGTTATATGGCACTACGGTAACCATATGCAACCCGGTACACAAAATCTGTATGCTTGGGCAGTGTGTGAACCCATCCTGAAATTATTGATATTGTCTGCTTTGTGTCCTGTAATGCATTCAAATCAATTGTGCTGCAGAACATAAAAAAGTTATGGAAGTGGTTTTGGCCACTTAGCAAAAGTGTTTCAGGTATGGTTTGAGAAGGAAATGAGCCAACACCGCAATTATATTAAATCTTCTAGGAATCCGGTATCTGTAATTAAGTGAGTTGATAGCACTAAAATATTCCAATATTGTGCCTCCCTGTGTCACATATAAAGTGGTGCCTTTAACTACACAGCAGTTATGCAAATCATTATTCCATTACTTAATCAAAAGTAACTGGCAATTGCTATAGTAATTGCTCATAATTATCATAGCTTCATATTATATGACTCCATAGGCATGTTGTACCTCCTTGTATGACTAGAAATTCTGGCAGAGACTTCTCAGTGAAAAGGCTGGCACAATTAAAAAATAATATCAGTTATGTGTGATTGGTCAGAATTACACAAATATACGGAAATTTGTTAAATTGAGAATTTGTTCAATGTTAGTTATATACAGAGTAGATTCATTTAAGTTAATGGAAATGGTTAACTTAAGTCCGTTGTTTTCACTGTGTCTACTCTAAATATCACTTGATGGATGCAACCCAGTGTTTTGGGAGGTGGGGGCTATTTTTGACTGTTTTTGTCCAGAATGGAAAATAATAGTCATATCAGCAGGACAACTTCTTTTTTTTTAAAGAAAAACTCCTGTCTTTGAACATAATGCAGTCAACTGCAGAAACTAGAAGGCTGTTCTACAATGCAGGAACTAAGGATACCTGGCTCTGTGAACCATTTGATGCAAAGTCTTTAAATTGTGAGACTTAGTGGCATCTCCAGATACGAGAGCTTAGGTAGAAATTGTTGCGTGGAGGTGTTCCCTAAGGAATCCTGAGTTCCTGCCATATTGGGATGCAACTTCCTATTTTGAAGCTTGAAAAGTAGAAATGTGAGTAACTCACATACCTACTTTTTACCACTTCTAAGAATGCTCAAAGTGACTTTAAAGCTGTCTTTACCTGTTACCTGTAGCAGTGTGATTGGTGCCACAATGTTGTTGTATCCCATGCTACTCTAGTAGTATAAGGGTTTTTTTTGCAGAAGTGATTTGGGCACAATATCAAGGCAGTTACTGCTGCCATGTTGTGTAAATGCACTCAGATCTGTGTAACAGGCCTGATCCAGCATTTTATACCTTATGGAATAGTGTTGGAGCAGCCATAAGATGGCAGAAGTCACATTTCTCCATGTAAAATTCAAAGTAACCCTAAGGCGTACCTGCTAGTGCTAAATGCTGGAGGTTGGGTAATAGTATGCTTCTGGAGACAAAGAGAGAAGAGAAGAAATAAGACAGGCATAGGCAAACTCGGCCCTCCAGATGTTTTGGGACTACAATTCCCATCATCTTTGACCATTGGTCCTGTTAACTAGGGATGATGGGAGTTGTAGTCCCAAAACATCTGGAGGGCTGAGTTTGCCTATGCCTTGAATAAGAGAACTCCCGTAAATAGCTTGCTCCCACACCACAAGCATGCACTGGAAGGCAGAAACCTTTTTCTTGGAAAGACTGGTTGGGTGCCTCTGTAATGCTAGAGTTGCTGTTGGTGTGATAACCTATTGTCTTTGCAATAAATAAAGGCATTACCCTGACAGCATTAATACTGTTATGGTAGGTAACAATATAGCAGATGTTTTCCTTAAGACAAGCTATTACAAAACTCAGCAATGTTGCAGGTGAGCAGGGGTGTTTTTGTTTAAGCACCAGGCAGCAAAGTCGCCTATGGCTTTTTAAATAGCACTGATTCCTATACTGGCAATGCTGGCGGGCTTGATGCGTTTTCTAGGCTATTGCAAAATGACATTTTAGTTGGCGTAGAGTTCCTAATGCAGGACGGAATTTGTTGCTAACATGGAGACTGACGTAATTTGGAATAGAAAAGTATGTCGCTTGGAGCATTTATGAATTTTACGAAAAACAAAAACGATGCTTTCATTTCGTTGCAGCACCTTTCCCTGAAAGCCAAAAGAACTAAAGTGGACGATCACTGACTCGCCGCGGCTGTTGAACTTTTCAGCGCGAGACGCAGAACCTGCCGCCAATTTGAAACTGTGCTACTGTCCATCCAACAATTAGTTGATTAGCAACCTGACCCCACATCAACTATAACTGTTGAAATGCCTGCCTGCCAGGATCCTGTAGGGATTTTTGCATGACCAATACATTGTAACACTTAAGTAGATCTTGCATTGTGGATATTTTTTTATCCTACAGTCTTAAATGTGATGACCGCTCCTGTTCCCCAGGGCAATTTTGCTCCTTTTAAACTAGGTAGTTTGAAACTAACAGTACAAAAGAAGACATAACAAAATTGTAGGGAATTTTGCAATATGTGGATAGCAACACTTGAACCCCTTGGGGAGGAAGGGGAGGGTGGGGGGGGAACGACACCCTCAGAATGAGGAGGTGGCGCTCAGGATCCTTTAGACCACTGTGAAAGCTGTTGGTCATCCTAGACCTGCCTGCAAATTGTAGGCAGATTTGGGACCACAAGCAAAGCCTTGAAATACCTTAATGGGTTGCAACGAAAACCTTGAAACTGTGATTGTGCCTAACTGCTGTGATTTTCCTTTTTTTGCTGTCAAGCAATAGGTTTCTAATACTTTATTGACTTTCCCTTCTTTTCTGCTTCACATTTTTTTTCATGACTTGCTTTCAAGCCGAACCTGTTTCCATAAACATGATATGTTAGCGTCCACCAAAGTTTCCCACCCACCTCAAAGTTTAAGCACTTTTAGAGAGGAGTTTAATTGGGCAGGATGTACATTACGTTCGCAAGCAAGGTTGGATGCAAGTTGCTTGCCTTTTTGTTTCAGAATGAGAAATAACTTGAGGGGCCGCCTCTTGCAGAAATAATCTGGTTGTATTACTAACTTTTTTTGATCCTGTGGACGTTGAAAAACTGCCGTGCTGGATCCGTGGTCTTGCAAATCTTGCTTTGGAGTGAGAGTCATGATTGCCACCACCAATGAGACAGTTGGCAGTTATATCTTTTACAAAAGTATAAACCTCTTTGCAGCCTGGAAGCCATCTAAGTAACATATAACAAGGTAAATGGGGTGGTGGGTGGGGGAACCTGCAGGAAAAAAGTGTTGACTGCACACAAGTGAGGAGTGCCATCATTAGATAGACACAGGAGGACTATCTTGAGAGGAAGTCCTCTTTTGTTCTCCAGACTGCAGAGGAGGAAGTTGAAGAGGTGCCTTTCACCAGGAAGTGAGACAGAGGCAGGGCCACTTAGACCTCCGCTGAGTGTCCTGAAGATACTTCCTGTTATTTCCAGACAAAAAACCCACACCATTCCTTATTCTGCTTCTGATGTCACTACAGTATAAGATTGAAAGATGATCTATGAGGAGAAGTTGGGTCTTCTCATCTCCTTATGCTTCTTAATCCCTTTCCTTGCGTGCAAATTTTCCTTGCTTCCATCCTGAATAGAGGTAATATCTGATTAGAATGAGTGCAATAAGTTTTAAGCTCCCAGCTTGCAATTTGTAGAACTGACCCGTTTTCAGGAAAAGTTCCTGTTGCTGAGTGAGCTAGTGAAATCTATCTGATGGTGCTGCCTTTAGGTCAGTGAATGCCATTGTGCTTCCATGAACCCTGGGGGAAAAAGCGTATAGGATACATGGTGAACTTAGCAGCTGTTATGACTACCTTCCTCAAGGGTGAAGCGTGGTCTTTGTAGCATGCACTGGTTAAACTGCAGTTGCTGCCTTTCCACACAAAAACCTTTTGTTGCATCAGCAATATAGTTTCAGATGAGTAAATATTTATTTTCACAAAACATTTAATTTACAGTGATGTGGTTTCAGTGTGTGGGTTTGGTTTTAGAACATTGGATTGTTATTGTTGTTTTTTGAATACCTTGTTCCTTCGCCTCTTTTTAAAACATATGTAAATGACAGCGTTTTATTTTTTTTACACAGAATAAGGGTCTTCCTTGCCCTGGATGTGCATTAAGAGCCACTTTTTTCAGATCTTCCCTCCTATTCTGCTCCCCACAAACCTGCAAAGAAGCTTGTTCTGTCAGAATGTGGTCCACTCAGTGTCTTTGTGCTGTATATATTAGCTTAACAAAATTTCATTCCCACCCCTGGAATTCTGATGCAACTGGGTTTGTCCCTCTCTTTCTCTCTCTCTGTATGTGAACTCTGTAGAGCCGGGGTTGTCTTTTTATTTTTATGTACTGTGTGGTGTCCAGAATATTGTTGACGCTCTGTTATGGGCATCTGAACTTGTATCTAAAAGCTGTTTTCCCTTTCAAGGAGCTTACAAAGACCCGGATACAAAGTGTGTAAATTTCCATGTTGCTTTGTCCTCTGGTATCATACTTTATAGAGAAAAAATAAATAAAGCTGTGGAATTAAGAAATATTGGATTGTTGTGCCTATTAATGCTTACTAAGTTGTGGAACCTCTTAAGTTAATTATCTGCATCACTTATTAATACTTTGTTTTATTATGGACCGGTGGGAAGCTGTTTTGGAGAATGAATTTGTTGTAAATATATCCACTGGCATCGTCATGTATACTCTGCAACTTAATCAAAATCATCTCTCAAGAAAAGCTGTGAAGTAAATACATTTATTTATTAGACTTATTAAACTACTTTAACTTTGCCATTGTGTTGCCCCCCTACATACAGCTGTAATTACTTTAAAAACAAATAATAAACCACACACACACAAAACACACACACACAGAGGCTCTACAAGCAAAAACAAACATATAATTACCAACAGTTCAACAGCCACAAAGTCACTGAGTCACCAAGAGATGAGGCCCAAAGTTTTGTCGAAAGAAGCCAAATACAGTCATACCTCGGGTTACAGCCACTTCAGGTTGCCTTTTTTTGGGTTACGGACTGCTGAAACCCAGAAGTACCAGAACGGGTTACTTCCGGGTTTCGGCGGTCGCACATGCGCAGATGCGCCGAATCGCAACCCGCACATGCACAGACACACCGCTGCGGGTTGCGAACGTGCATCCCGCACGGATCACATTCGCAACCTGAGCGTCCACTGTACTCGTTGGAAAATGGGTTGGTGAAGTTGCAAAGCAGGATACTTTGTGGACCACCTTTCTTGGTACAAGCCAAGCCTTATAAGATTTGGGGAGATCTTGCTGGTCATTCCACGGCTAGCAAGTTTGTCACTTAGTGGGCCTTAACATAAGGTTACCAAACGTCCCAGTTTCCTGGGGACAGTCCCCGGATTTACACATCAGTCCCCATACAAAATCCATTGATGTTGAAAAGTGTCCCCGGATTCATTGAAAAAAATCTGGTAGCCTTACCTTAACAGCATGCACTCTCTGGAATGCTTTCCCTCAGGTCATTCATGAGGTGGAGACAGTTGTTCTCTGTAAGTGCCTTTTAAAAGCTCTTTCCAGGTCTCTTAACTTTTTTTATTTTATTTATACATTGCTCAGTTTCAGCTTTATTTGAGATATGCACTTCTGTTTTCTTTTTATCCAGTTGTTAGATAATTTTTTGAATGTTGGGATTTTTTATTATAAACTACTTGAGAGGTTTTATTGTTTTAATAATATGTTTATATTTTTTTTACATTTTAAAAAAAGAATTAATGAAGCAGGCCTCCCAAAGGAGACCGTTCCAAATTATGTACTTCAAGATTTGTACATTTTTCTTTCCTTTGTGCAATTCTTTCATTGGTAATACAAAGGGGAGAAATCGTATAAATCAAATAAATAATAATACACCCCATCAAGCCTATCACTTCCCTCTTTTAATAAGAGGTGAGAGATTATTTTTCTAAAGGCTACGTACTCAGAAAGCTGGGTGCTGTGCCCATTAGCCTCATTATGTGCTTTTTTTGTACTTAATGTTGAATCATGGGAAGACAATCAATAGTTCTGAATATTGTCTGCTTTGAACTTTTGAAAGATCCAGGCACTCAAGCAGAATTATACAGATAAGCAGAAAGACAAAAGGGTAACAAGCGTGGGGCACATTCTGAAGTTGGATATATTATTTAACATTGTCACCTTGTTCTCTACTCATTGATTAAATTTAAGCTTGCAGAGGGATGAATGGGTTCCTGAATTGGATTACAAGACTGAATACTTCACTGGGAGAATCTTCAAAAGTTGCTAGTTTTGGTTGACATGTCAGTGGAAATACCTGTGGTTATCTTCTAAAAAACCCTCACTATCTGAAAGGGCCTCTTGTACACTATAACTTCCAAAATCCCTTCACAAGCTCCAGCTCTCTGCAGTTCAGACCCAAGCAACAACGTTTTACTCAAGAGTAGACCCATTGAAATTAATGAACCTAAGTCATGTTCAGTAATAGAAATGGCTCTACTCTGAGCAGGACTAGTGTTTCAGTCTTCAAGGTTTACCTCGCCTGGGCCGGTTCACTCCCGTGGAGATCGCTCTGTGGGCCGGATTGCGTCTGCACAGACGCGGTTTCAGGCGCCGTGGAAGCGAGTCCCTGCTCCGTGCTGTGCTGGTTTAGAACAGCGTGCAGGGATTCACTGAGCGGGTGGCTCGGTTCAGGGGCGGCCTGTGGACCGTTTAAACGACCCCCGTGGGCTGCTTGTGGCTCATGGGCTGCAGGTTGCTGACCCCTGGTTTAAAGCAACTTGTGGTCCTGTTCTATTGCAGCTTAGGTGACAGGTCCATCACTACAGAAAGCACAAGGCCAAAATGGCCTGTAGTCAACCTCTCCTGCCCCTATATTGACAAACCTGAGGCTAAATGGCACTTCTTGATGTGCTAGAATGGGCCTTGGGGCACCCACATTTCGTGAATCCTCTCTTGAATTAGCCGTTCTGTGTAATGCAAAGAATTAATCTTCAAGTGCTGCAGAAACCAGGGGTGTGTACCAGGCACAAGATTCAGTTCAGGCCCTGATTCAGCACTTCAGAAAACAGCCCAATTGGGTCCAAGGCACTTCAGAGGCTTCTGTTTCAGGTCAGTCCAGAAGTGCATTTTGGGGAAAAAATGAAACTTTGTGTCTCATTTGCTATTATGAGGCAATTCTTAAAATGGTTACAGCTTCTTGGCAGAAGCAGATGAATTTTGCAAGCATAGTAGGCCGTCTTGAGTGGACATGTCATGCCAAATTACAGACGTATTAAGCCTAGGGTTTTTGTTGTTATGATGCCAGCCACCTTTTAAAAAAGGAAGGGTTATGCACATTAATTTTTTGGCAGAATTGAATGAAATTTGCAAGCAAGATGTATCCTTTTACATTTCACAAGGATAGTTACAGTAGTTTTCATGTAACTGCAGTTTTGGAGTGGGTAAAAACGGATTTGCTTAATCTCTATTATTTTGTGGACCATTTGTATGAAAATAGCATGTCAGAGAGGCACCCCCAGCTAAGAAAGCAGTTTTTGTTCTAGGTGCCTCTAAGACTGATTTGGTAGGGAGAACTTCCCTCCCTCTGGTTTTGGGGACAAATTCGTTAAAAATAAAAATGACCTATATTGTAGAGGGGACACGTTTGGCGCTGTGGTCTAAACCACTGAGCCACTTGGGCTTGCCGATCAGAAGGTCTGGTTTCGGTGTTCCATTGCACCAGAAGTGGCTTAGTCATGCTGACCACATGACCCAGAAAAACTGTCTGTGGACAAACGCCGGCTCCCTCGGCTTGTAAAGTGAGATGAGCGCCGCTACCCCAGAGTTGTGTGTGACTGGACTTAACTGTCAGAGATCCTTTACATTGTAAAGATACTCCAAAATTTCAAAAGATTTGGTGCATGGGCTACAGGGTTGTGAGAAATAAAATGAAAATAGCGGTGGTCAGCAAACTTTTCCAGCAGGGGGCCGGTTCACTGTCGCTCAGACATTGTGAGGGGCCGGACTATATTTTGAAGGGGAAAAAATGAAGGAATTCCTATGCTCCAAAAATAACCCAGAGGTGCATTTTGAATAAAAGCACACATTCTACTCATGTAAAAACACCAGGCAGGCCCCACAAATAACCCAGAGATGCATTTTAAATAAAAGGACACATTCTACTTATGTAAAAACACACTGAATCCCGAACCGTCTACAGGCCGGATTTAGAAGGCGATTAGGCCAGATCCGGCCCCTGGGCCTTAGTTTGCCTACCCATGGAAAACAGCTTCAGGTTTGTGTTCGGCTCAGCTCACACCAGAAGTCACAGAAGCAATGCAGTACTAAAGCTAAGATTCCATCATTAGTGCAAGAATTTCTCCTTGCTGGGTGGAATGTACTCTCCTCCTTGTCCCATGTGTCCTCTACATTTGTTTTGTGGCTCCCTCCAACCCCGTGGAGCAGATTTGGGGATAGAGTGGGGTTTGTTGGTGGAGGAGAAGGAGAGGGAGGGAATCCCCTTGCACTAGCACTAACCCTTGCATTTGTGCAAAAATTTAGTTGAATATTGCCTTAAGTTCATAGCTGATTTGACAGAAGTGGAAATGTAGCCATGCCCAGCGTTTTCCAAGCAAGCACCACTAGCAGAAGTAGCAAAGTGGATGGAACAGAGAAGTGCTTTGATTGGAGAGGCCTGGTAAAGCCATCCCCAATGATGAGAAGCTAGACTTGTCAGACAAAAAAGAGCTCTCCTCTCCCCTGGAATTTTCCTTATATGGCAAGGAACCTTTCAATTTTTGCAGACATGCTGTTTGTTGTTTCTTAACATCTGATTTGATTTGGAGGTCCCTGCCTCAGTTCAGAGCTCTCAGTTTCAACTTTCAACAAGCTTTGGTTCTTTGATATGGGATTCATCCAGACCCAACACACACCCCAAACAGAAATGCACACAGGTTGCTGAAGGCCTCTGTCTACTGAGAAGAGCCTCATCATTGTCTCTGGTGATGCCAGTACAGCGATACCTCAGGTTAAGAACGTAATTCATTCTGGAGGTCTGTTCTTAACCTGAAACTGTTCTTAACCTGAAGCACCACTTTAGTTAATGGGGCCTCCTGCTGCCGCCACAGCGCCCCGGCGCGATTTCTGTTCTCATCCTGAAGCAAAGTTCTTAACCCGAGGTACTATTTCTGGGTTAGCGGAGTCTGTAACCTGAAGCGTATGTAACCTGAAGCATCTGTAACCCAAGGTACCACTGTATATTTTTTTTGGGGGGGGGGCACAAATAATTAAAATGAAATATGACCATACACTTTCAAAGGTAAAGGAGGGAGTCTGGGAAATCCAGTAGGGTGTAGTGGTTAGGGTGTGGGAATAGGACCTGGGAGTCCAGGGTTCAAATCCTCCCTCGGCCATGAAGCTCGATGAGTGACGCTGGACCAATTACTCACTCTCAAGCTTAATCTACCTCACAAGGTGGTTGTGGAGATAAAATGGGGAGGGAGAGAACTATGCATGCCACCTCAAATTCTTTGGGGAAAAGACAGTATATAAATGTAAAAAAAGGGATGAAGAATGGTAGCATTCCCCTTTTAGCCACCTGTCCAAATTTCAGAGCCGAAATTTCTTTGGGCTCAGTTCCAATCTGTTTCCAGATTCAGTTCAAGGTGTTCATGTTGGTGTTTAAAGCCCTGAATGACTTAGGTTCCAAATACAGTGGTACCTGGGGTTAAGAACTTAATTTGTTCTGGAGGTCTGTTCTTAACCTGAAACTGTTCTTAACCTGAAGCACCACTTTAACTAATGGGGCCTCCTGCTGCCGCTGTGCCGCTGCTGCACGATTTCTGTTCTCATCCTGAAGCAAAGTTCTTAAGCTGAGGTAATATTTCTAGGTTAGCGGAGTCTGCAACCTGAAGCGTATGTAACCTGAAGTGTATGTAACCCGAGGTACCACTGTAGCTGAAAGTCTGCCTCCTTCCCTATGAACCCTTTCAGGTTCCAGTTACAGATAGGTAGCCGTGTTGGTCTGCCATAGTCAAAATAAAAAAATTCTTTCCAGTAGCACCTTAAAGACCAACTAAGTTAGTTCTTGGTATGAGCTTTCGTGTGCATGCACACTTCTTCAGATACACAGATTAATTTCGTGCACACGAAAGCTCATACCAAGAACTAACTTAGTTGGTCTTTAAGGTGCTACTGGAAGGAATTTTTTTTATTTTAACCCTTTCAGGTGTTAGAGATGAGCACAGGGGACTCTCTTAGTAGTTCCACCACCCTCTGAATCTTGAGGAGCTGGTGGCTTGGGATCTCTTTGTGGCAGCCCCTAAAATGTGGAGTTCCCTCCCCGCAGAGTTTCCTCTTGCATCTTCTCCATGCAGTTTTTGCTGTGTGTCGGAGAGACTGGTCTTTGGCACTTGAGATGTATGTTTTGGGACCCACCCTATTCTTGTGATTGCAATTTATTTTAAACTTTTAAAATCTTTTATTGATGTGTTACTGTATAAAGCTTTAATGTTGTAGCCAACCTTAGAGTGAAAGGTAGACTGATGGTGGTGATATACTTTGGGATAATTTGGGTTGGGGCGCCAGGTTCTTGTTTTTATATCTTTGGTGGCCTTGTCGGACCATCTCTGAGGATGGCTCCAGCCCTTTGTCTTGCCAAACCAAGTGAGAATCCAGGCTAGCTTGGCGAAAGTGGAAATTGGACGCTGGGATTCTGACGGGAGACAGCCGAGCTTGTAGGCACTCAAGTAACAAATTGAACAGTGAATATCTTAAGACGGCTCTGGTTTATTGTCCAGATCAGGTCAGCGGAAAAAAATATTGGGAGGCTGAACAAAGAGATGGGCTCCTTTAGCAGATAAATGGGCTGATCATTTCATATTGAGGAACAATCTCTAAAACATAGTTTACTGCGCAGCTGAGGGCTGAAGCATTTGCTGATGCCAAGAGCTCCTGCTCTGACCCTAGGCGCGAGCGGAATTAAATGGTGCGCTGTTTTTTGATGGTTAAACTCCCTGAAGAAGACACACCATTTGTTACCGGGGCTCTGATGAAGTAAAGTGTGGTTTATATGTACAAGGCCGGCCTTCAGCTCATCTCAGAATGAATGGAGAGGTAAAATTGAATTTTACACTCCTGCTGCTATGATTAATGTTCGGGCTGTCAGGTGCTGCTTTGGACCACAAGGGGGCGCTGTGGTCTCATGGTCTCAGATCTTTTGCCCACTTATGCAGAGAGACGCCAAATGGAAGGGAGTCTGCATAAATGAATAAAAGGTTGCAAGAATAAACCTGTTACAGCAATAAATTCCCTGCACGCCCACCTCGGTAAAAATCCTTTGATACGAGGCAGTACCTGACAAAGGAATAAACTTGTTAGATGAATAAAAGAGACTGTGTATGTTAAATCACAGCTTTTAACACCACAGCCCACAGCGACAGAGCTGTGGGCCAAAAGCAGAATCTCCTCAACAATCACATTGCATCTGGTGAGGGAGGATGAAACCCAATAAAACTGGGCAGGATAAAATATTAAATATTATTAGCCCAGTGTATGTTGCACTGTCTGGTAATTTCACACACAAACACACGTATTCAAATTTATATCACAATATATTAAATCATCCAGTTACAACCTATCATAAATATACCCCCGAAAAGAATAATTATAACCATAGTTGGGCTTGAATTAAACCCCTGAGTCCTACAAGATTCCTAATAATTTATTATCTTACCCTTCCTTGAACTACCTCAGGGTGGTATATCTACCTTCCTGGTTCATCATCATAAGGCTCCTGTGAGGTGTGTTAGAGGACGCGGGTGGTGCTGTGGTCTAAACCACTGAGCCTCTTGAGCTTGCCGATCAGAAGGTCGGTGGTTCGAATCCGCACATTGGGGTGAGCTCCCGTTGCTCTGTCCCAGCTCCTGCCAACCTAGCAGTTGGAAAGCACACCAGCGCAAGTAGATAAATTGGTACTGCTGTAGCGGGAAGGTAAATAGCATTTCCATGCGCTCTGGTTTCCGTCATGGTGTTCCATGGCACCAGAAGCAGTTTAGTCATGCTGGCCACATGACCCGGAAAGCTGTCTGTGGACAAACGCTGGCTCCCTCGGCCTGAAAGTGAGATGAGTGCCGCAACCCCATAGTCGCCTTTGACTGGACTTAACTGTCAGGGGTCCTTTACCTTTATCATTAGAGGGAGAAATCATGACTGGCCTATAGTTACTGAGTGAGCTTCATTGTTGAAAGAGGGCAGGGGGGATTTCAATTCAGTTTCTAGACACTATACCACACTGTGTCTCTTATGTACTCCTTCTTGCATGGTAGCTGAGTAAATTCAGTATTTGCCTACTGGAAGACTTCATCTCTGCACTTGCAACGATTTTGCTATCCGTGTTGAAGGACAGGATGTAGCCCCGCTCCCCAGAAGCTCACTGGGGACAGGGCACGACACCCAAGGTCAATAGGCGGCATAGGGCAAGCCGCCATTGTCTGCTCCACCCGAGGCAGCTTCTTCCCTCTGCCTAATGGTAGGGCTTGTTTCATCATAGCTTCGGTTTGTTTCCAACTTGCAGAATAGAACAGAATCATTTGTTTTGGGAGCTGCTTCCTTCTGTCAGAGAAGCGCAGGGAAATGCTTGCTGTGCTTCTGGCTAACATAATGGAAGAGCAGGGGTCGGCAACCTAAGGTTGATGGGCCACAAGTGGCCCACGGGTCATTTAACCAGCCCCTGAGCCACCCGCTCGGCAAGTCCCCACGTGCTGTGCTAAAGCGGTGCGGCGCAGTGCGGGGACTCGCTTTTGCGATGCCAGAAATCGCTTCTGCGCATGCCCCGGAAATCGCATCTGCGCAGATGCATGTGCAAACTGGCCCACAGAGGGATCTCCGCTGGAGTGAACCAGCCCACGTGAGGTAAACCTTGCCAACCCCTGTGGAAGAGGGATTGCACATCTCCCCCGGGGGCAAGATGTGAGAATCCTCCCCTCATATGTAATCAATCAATCAATCAATCAATTAACGACGCTCCCTTCACCCTCAGGTCCCAGGCAGGTTACAGCATTAAAAACAATATTACACTGACTGTGTACACAACTATAGCATTAAAGTGCATTCAAAGCACACATTTCCCTCAAAGAATTCTGAGCTGTAATGATTCTTTTCAATTTAGTTATATTTTATTGAAATTTTTCTGTGGAGAAAGAAAGCGAAGAAAAGGAAAACAAGGCAAAACAAAAAGAAAAAAATTGCTTGAAACAGTGATAACCATACGATGTAAGGGAATATAAGTAGGTAGTATGATTGTTCCGACAAGTATAAAATTATTCACTAGTCATTGTTGCTTTTCATACATGCATTCCATTCTGATCTTTCTGCCGTGCTTTCAAACTGCTAGGGTGGCAGGAGCTGGGACCGAAAAACGGGAGCTCACCCTGTCACGGGGATTCGAACCGCCGACCTTTCGTTCGGCAAGCCCAAGCGGCACAGTGGTTTAACCCACAACGCCACCTGTGTCCCATTAATATAGGCTACCTTGTATTATCGGGGATTTGAAGCAAAGATCACATTGTAGACATTGAAATGCCTGGCTTTCCCTGCTCACTGTACTGTATTGACCTAAATGACTACCCAATAAGTTCCCAGACAACTAAAGCACAGTGCAGTACATTTCTAACCCCTTCTGTCCCCAGGGACAACTTTTTTTTTTGCAAGTTAATAGAATTGTGCATAATTGGATCAAAGAAATGGAAAGATGTAGTCCAGTTTAGGTCACAGGGCTCCTTCCTCTTCATCCAGGCCTATCAAGATCTCTTTGCATCTCTGGCGTTTTTAATCAATATCTCTTTTTCACACTTTGAATAATGATGGTGCGCTACTCCCTCTGCAAAGACAAATGTGTATTTCCAAACCTCTCCATTTAACCCTGCCCCCAGCTTCTCATTTATAAATATTTCATCCAAGGCTGAGCTGTATTCTTGTACACAAAGTTTAGTTTGCTAGTTTCTGAGTTGAGAGTGAGCTTTTGTCTAAGGGCAATTACCTATAGGTATCTCCTGATTTCTCTAGGCTCAACCAGTCCATGAAACAGTTTAGTCCTGATAGGAGGAAGATGTGGTCTGAGAAATCAGTAATTAAGTATGGTGTGGGGAAAGTAGATGGAGAATTTTTGTCTCCCTCTCTCATAACATTGGAACTTGAGGCCATACAATGAAGCGGATTGCTGGAAGATTCAAGATAGACAAAAGAAAGTACTCGTCCAGCTCATGCCCGATTGGCTCAGAAATTACTTTGATTTGACTCATTTCCAAATCACTCTGAATTTTTTCACAAACAGATTGAGATGACATTGCACAATGCCATCAGTTGTACTGGGGTTGTTTGGAAGGGCTGCACACAGGAAACCATTTTTTTCGGGGGGGGGGCAAAGGTAAAGCCCACCATCTAAGACAATAATACAGTGGTACCTTGCGTTACAGATACTTCAGGTTACAGACTCCGCTAACCCAGAAATAGTGCCTCGGGTTAAGAACTTTGCTTCAGGATGAGAACAGAAATCGTGCTCTGGTGGTGCAGTGGCAGTGGGAGGCCTCATTAGCTAAAGTGGTACCTCAGGTTAAGAACAGTTTCAGGTTAAGAACGGACCTCCAGAACGAATGAAGTTCTTAACCCGAGGTACCATTGTATTTGGAAGAATATTTCCAGGGGCTTCTGCAGCAACAATTATTATACAGGCCTCAAAAACAACTGGTGGGAGAGAAAAAGTGACTTGCTGCTAAATAATCTCTTGCTCCAGTGGTTCTCAGTGGTGGGTCCTGACATGGGCGTAGCCAAGGGGGGCAGCTGTCCCCCCATCAAGTAAAACAATAGAAATACTTAACTAACTGACCAATCATGTCGGTTCTGCCCCCCCCCAGTCCGCTCTCCTCTCCACTGAGGCAGGCATGGCTGAGTCCTCAAAGCTAGTTTCCAGGGCTGAATTAGGGAGTTTGAGCAAGATGTCATCAGTATGCTTACGAAGGAGCAGTATGACCCAACTGTATTCTTCCTGGGGACTTCAAATCCATCAGCAACCCAATTAATATTAATAGGGACGTGGGTGGCACTGTGGGTTAAACCACAGAGCCTAGGGCTTGCCGATCAGAAGGTCGGCGGTTTGAATCCCCGCGATGAGGTGAGCTCCCGTTGCTCGGTCCCTGCTCCTGCCAACCTTGCAGTTCGAAAGCACGTCAAAGTGCAAGTAGATAAATAGGTACTGCTCCGGCGGGAAGGTAAACGGCGTTTCCGTGCGCTGCTGGCCACATGACCCGGAAGCTGTACGCCAGCTCCCTTGGCCAATGAAGCGAGATGATCAGAAGAACAGCTTCTTCCCCAGAGCGATCTCGGCCCTGAATGGGAAGCCTGGACTTTGAAAGTCATCTAATCTTCCTTGCTGTTTTATACAGTATTGTTTTAATTAGTGTTTTTATAGTTGTTTTGATTTTGTGTGGAGTGCCCTACCTGGGTGGATGGAGCAGCCAAGTAATTTCGTTGTCCCCGAGAGGGGGCAATGACAATAAAGATATTATTATTATTATTATTATTATTATTATTATTATTATTATGAGCGCCGCAACCCCAGAGTCGGTCACAACTGGACCTAATGGTCAGGGGTCCCTTTACCTTTACCTTTATTAATATTAATTTTTCAATATCGCAAATATTTAAAGCAACTTAAAATGAAGTCCATCAGCTACTTCCAGCTCCATCAGCTTCCATCTGGAATTACCCAGTTGGGTAAAGTTGTCTTAGTCAATTTCCCTGAATGACTGATGTGTGTGTCGGTGAGTGCCTGAGCACGTGTGTGTGTGCATACATACATACATACATACATACACAACCACACACACAATCTCTTTTTATTTCATGGGTGGCTAATCTGTGAACCTCCTAAAATTGTTGAACTGCAGTTCCCACCAACTCTGCCCATTGCCCATATTTGATGGAGATGATGGGATTTGAAGCTCAACTTCGGGAGATCCACACAGGTGAGTCGCCCCTGTTTCATTCTGATTTCATCCATTTTATATGATTGTACTTCCCCTGCCCTGTCTCTGCTGCTGTAAGCTCCTTTGAACAAGAGCTGGCAAAGTGGGCTATATATATTTTGAATAAATATGTCTGAGGATGGGCTCCATCTGCTCTTCCACCCTGGCACAAGGCCCCTTTAATCAAGTGGCTTATCAGGGGATGGAGCAACGAAAATACAGAACAGAAACTTCAATTTACAGTGTTCCTCTCCCTTTTGAAATTGCAGTGATCATCATCATGGGGGCAAAGAGAGAAAGCAAGAATCCCTGTGACAGACAATAAATGGCTGAAGGCTATCAATGAGTCAGTTCCCCTCCAAAAGGAGGAAATTGTTTTTTTGACAATCTGCTGTTGTGGTGGAGGCAGGGGAAAAAAAAGGATCCCTGCAAGAACAAGGAGTTTGTGTAGAAGGGGATAAGTTAACATTAAATGGGCATCCGGTGACAGGAGAGGAAATGGTGAGACAGTTGGAAATGCAGAAAGAGAGCTGAGAAAATCGATACAAGATAAGCGTTCAAGGGGTAGCGCTGTTCATCAGGTGACAAAGTTAAAGGCAGCAAGACACTAAAAGGGAGAAAATATCACTGACCCCCTGCAATATTGATCAAACAGCTGAGACACCCAAGGCCAAACTCACCAATAAAGTGAGACGTATCAGCAAGAAGGCTATGAGATCAGATTGAGCTGGTTTGCGAAGGTCTTAAAAAATAAGGGGAGGGGAAAAAAAAGGCTTAGCTGTGAGAGTTCTTGTTAACCGTCTCCTTTGTCTTGCGAAGTGCAAGGGCTGGGCAAGGTGGAGGCTTAATCATTCCTTGCACATCAAAACTAAAAGTGAGCAGGTACCTATGTTGAAAAGGAGCCCCATTACCTATCAGAGCTCTTAAGTGGGCAGAGTGGGCATGCAATGCAAGCGTATGGCTTGTGAATTGGGTGAGAGAGTAGTATTTCCCTTTTGTGATCACATCCAGAGAGATGCTCGAGGCGTAAGAAAATTAACAACATAGTTGATGATAGGAAGTGCACAACTTGGGTGGAAACCGGTTTCTAGTTCCAATCTCACTAACTAATTTAGAGACGACAAAGACATGCTTGTGCCTTTCCCCCCTCAGAAGATAGAGTCAAGGTGACCTCTCATTTTGAGGTCCAAAAGAGAAGTGTGAGGAGGTTGTAAACAGGATGCAACCTAAGATGTATCAGTCTAGACTTCAAGGGGATCGGGAGGTCAGCAAAGGGGTCAAAGGCACAGGGATAGCTTGGGAATCTGGAGGTCTCTTATTCTATCTGTTTTAACCCCATGCAACCCCCTCTCAGCAAACTGAGTTGCACCCAAACTTCCAACTATTGTACAGTGGTACTGATTCCGTTTCAGGGTGCCGTTCGCACCCCGAAAAGTCTGCAACTAGAGCTCCTCTTCTGCGCATGTGAGCGGCGCCATCGAGTGCTTCTGTGCATGTGTGAAGTGCGCAGATCGCTTCTGCGCATGCATGGGTGGCGAACCCTTCTGGGTTTGCAGCGTTCGTAACTTGAAAGTCTGTAATGAGCAGAACACAACACGAGGTATGACTGTTTATGGATGATACCTGCACTAACAACAAAGACTCTTGCAGCATCTTAAATATGATAACATTGGTTGCAGTAAATATTTTTGTAGGCTAGAGAGCTCTTGCTCCACTTGCTGTTGACCAGTGCTCTGCCCTACCTGTCCCAAGAGGCACCTGCTACCTCTGTTTCGCATGCTGCATCTTCTCTTGATTTGAGTGGTCCAGTTTCCAGCATCTCCCTTTCAAGCCCATTAACTGAAAGTGCAAGTCGGTCTTATCACTCATGTTTTTTGGGCTGGGCTGCCTTATAGCTGGCCTTTTACATAGTCGTTATAAATAGAGGCAAGTGTGTCTGTGTGAGAGCTATTTCTCTCTCTTTATCACAGTTGAGATTGCCTGACTCGACAGACAGGAAGAGTAGAAACACAATCCGCAAGCTCAGGCTTAATCTTCTATTAATAGTGCAATTGTATCCTCTGCCAAAGCTGCTTGAGTGAATAGGATAGAATAGCACTGCATTTAAGTACCGGTGTACCATTTTGCACTCGCACGGTTACACTGGACGCTGCATCCTGCCATTTGTGATGCAGAGAAAGGACAGTGTAAGTGCAGCTGCGACACACCAGACATGAGCAGAGCGGAGAGGATTTATTTATTTATGTATTTATAACCCACACCTTCAGGAAAATATGCATTCAGGTGGTATGCAACATATCAGAATAAAATCAGCAAAAACAACAACAACCCCATAAAACCCTTATTATAAACATCAACAAAACCAATATTGTTCAGTTAAAATGAGAAAAATTATATTGCAAAGGCCTGTCTGAACAATATCGCTTTCAAAATATGCCTGGGAAAAAAAGGGAAAATGGAAGGTTCCTTCCAAATCTCTCCTGGCAGGGAGTTCCACGCAGTGGCGTAGCGTGGGGGGTGCAGGGGGGCCCGGCCACACCGGGCGCAACATCTGGGGGTTAGGGTTAGGGGCGCAAATCCACGGGTTAGGGGATGCAAATCCACGGGCTAGGGGGCGCAAATTACTTGCCTTGCCCCGGGTGCTGACAACCCACGCTACGCCACTGGTTCCACAGGAGCCACATCAAACCTCAGGGCCACCAGAAGTGCTCCCTGAGAAGGCGTCAGCATCCTTAAGGTTGTTTGGGCCTGAGGAGTTTCGGGCTTCGGCCTTGTAGCAAATCGGCAACCAGTGCACCTCCCTCAGCAGCAGACTATCCTGTGTTTTTATGAAAAGAATTTGTATATAGTAAGAGGCACGCTTGAATTTGTATATAGTAAGAGACGTGCTCCTGATGTCAAGTGTGGAGACTAAGAGATGATGACCTGGCCAATGTTGTGTTCAGGAGTCAGAACATGAGGGGATTATAAATAGGATGGCCTTAGTGGGATCGAACCTTTTTGAAGGGTGTTGGTGCTATGACCTGTGGGGAGGGAATGGTTGCAGAATGAGCAGCTTTAGAGCCTAAGGTAGAGATGGAAATAGTACAACAAGAATCAGATTATGAGCATGGAGTGGCCTCAAGTTTATGGTAAAAGGTTACTGTGGGTGGGGAGAACTTTTGACCTGCCAGATGTTGCTGAACTACAAATCCCATCAGCCCCAGCAAGCATGACCAATGGCCAGGGATGATGGGAGTTGTAGCTGAGCAGCATTTAGAGGGGCAAAGGTTCTCCACACCTGGGTTACTGCTTGGTCCTGAAGTCTCAGTAGAGAAGAGTTACAGGAGAGAAAGAGGGGGAGAGTGTCCTGATATGAAGGAAAATTGTCCCCTCTGTGACATTTGGGTCCCAAGAGCCAGTTGCCAAAATGAGGTGATTAAAAACTCTGAACTGCCTCACTTCAGATGGTGGGAGAGAGTAATTCTGACTGCTCCCACATTTTTTAAAAAAATGATTGCATGTAAAAGTAACATATAAGGCTACTATTTTTTTTCTCTCTCTCTGTATTGGTTTGCTACATGCAGGAAATTGCTCGAGCTTGTTTATGTGGGAGAGCATTAAAAATATGGTCTTCCTACCTGGAGTCTGAAATGGTTTAGTCCAGAATTCTACCTGCACCCCACACCATCGTAATAACAAAATCTACTGCTTCATTTTGTGTAAAGTGTACATTGATTCTTACTGATCTGTGTTGGGTTGAATACTGCCTACATGTTTCCTGTTATATCTCTAAAGACAAACAGGTGTTTTGTTTTAAGATTCAAAAGATGCACAGTGGCATTGCTGTCTTTTTGCTCACTCATATTATACAGAGCATTCGGATGACACCATTTCCAAATAGTTGGCTTTCAGCTCCTTGTCTTTTCTGTATACCCCTGCTGTTTCCCCCCCTTCCCAGATGTAAATTTTTGATTGATTGATTGAGCTTAGTTATATGCACCTTTTCCACAATGAGTTGTGCTCCAGGCAGCTTACAGCAAACACTCAAAACATCAAAACACAATAAACAAAATACAAAGCTCATTGATAATTTTTTTAAAAATGATGAATCAACAATTTAACAAACACAGAATAAATTCAATGTTACAAATAACCCATCTCATCTAGGTTTACCGGTAAGTACATAAATATAAGCAAAACAAGAGTTAAGTGACAACAAAGTTTATGGTACTAGTCTTCCGGTCTGTCTTAAGTACAGTACAGAAGGGAGGGGGGGGTCTCTCACCAGGCTAGATGACATACAGCTGGCTACCATATCCTTATTGCAGGGGAGGCTTATAAGCAGCAAAAGGCTCCCCCCCCCCCAGTTTTTGCTCTACATTGTAAGCTGCTTAGTGAACCTTTATCATGAATTGATCTAAACATAACCTATATAAATACTTTTTAAAAAGTATTTAATTTTGTTACTATGGCCTGTATCTAACATAGCTCTAAGATGGTGCAATGGAACCTTCACCATCTTCCCCCCCCTCCCGCAATGTCCCCTAAATCTGTTCTGGGATTTTCCCCAAGCCCCTGGAGCAGGTTTGGGGCAATGTGATGGGAGCCATGCCATTGCAGAACCATATAACCTTGCACTAGCAGAACAAGTGTGTTGGATACCACCCAATCTATTGAACAATTAACTTTTACATCTGACTGCTCTTTAGCTTCTTTGTGTGTCCCCCCCCCCATGGACAGTAAGAGGGCATCCTTAACTTGAATCAACTCTTCCTTGCTGCAAATCTCTGAACTAGACAGACCTTGCAGTTGATCCAGGAGGGCTGTTGCTGTGCTGCCGCTGCTACCAACAATATTTATTTATTTAGCACTTAATGAAAAGCAGTAGTTTCCCTTGACTTACACTGAAGGGGCACATAGTCCCGGGCAACGTTTTGTGTTTTTGAGAGGCCAGACCCAAGTTGTCGGATAACGGATGATGTGCCACTGCTTGAGCGCCTCCAAGCACTGTTAGATCAGCACTCTGCCCGCCTGTTGGTATGGTAACGGCCCTTTATTTAGTGGGACACGCCATCCATATCGCTGTCTGGCTATTTGTACTTGTCTAATTATTATTACTCTTTGCATTTTCTTCCAGTGGATGAGTAATGGAGGAGGGTTAGAAGGAAGGGAAGGTGCGGAGGGAAGGGAGCAGTGATTTGTGGAATAGGTATCTTGTTTCTGAGAGGGGAACATTTATCTTGTTGAGCTTCAGCTACGAGCAGAAAGCTGCAGATAGGAATATGTTGTGTACACACACACGCGCGCGCACACACACACACACACACACACACACACACTGCATGTGTGTACTGTACTTGCATGCATGCACCTTGCAACTCTATGGTAGACAACCTGTTGGGATTAAGGGATTACTTTTTTCTGATAGTACAGCTCATGCTCTGATACAAGTCCTGTTCATTTCAAATGTCTTGTACAAAACAACATCCCAGTTCAAGCTGATA
This sequence comes from Podarcis vaucheri, assembly GCF_965113315.1. Classification (NCBI taxonomy): domain Eukaryota; kingdom Metazoa; phylum Chordata; class Lepidosauria; order Squamata; family Lacertidae; genus Podarcis; species Podarcis vaucheri. The sequence continues at coordinate 81,754,401 of NC_138764.1, forward strand.
GTTCAAGCTGTAGATGTGGATCTAAAGAAGACTATGGCTAGTTCAGTTTCAACAAGTGTTTTTCAGACAGAAGCCCTGTCCATGTCACATGGAAAACATCTTTTGAAATTGAGGCTGTGATGTGGTGCATGATCCACTTTATGTTTTGGGAAGTTGGTTGTTCACTATGCATTTGGATACCCAACCAAATTTTGCACTCCTGAATCAAGAGCAGGTTTTTGTCTATGTTCACTTACAATTAGACACCATTTGTCATGGGGCCAGGAGTTGGCTTCGTCTGTTGAACAGCAACCTGAAAGGGGAGAAAGCAGAGTGACTCCACCAGCAAATGATCAGTCTTCAAGGACACAGAGGTGAAGGCACTGATGAGAACCAGCTGGCTTCAGCTTTCCTAAGCAGAGCTTCCAGCAGCAGTCAGATGCTGGTAACAATGCTTGTCATTCCTGGTCCTTCCTTGCTGCTTCCAGCTTGTCTTGACCATTGACCCCATGACATAGCTGTCAACGTTTCCCTTTTTTAAGGGAAATTCCCTTATTCCAAATAGGATTCCTCGCAAGAAAAGGGAAAAGTTGACAGCTATGCCCCATGATCATTGGATTCCCTGATCCCTGGACCATCTGACCACACAGATTGCTGTTCTCTTGACCCTAGGAGTGGACCTGACTTTGGATACTTACTCTGCCTCCAAGCAAGTATGCCTCAGAGACTCTTCTGGTTAGCTGGCCTCCCCCTCCACTGAGCTCTTCTCGTTGTTGCTCAGCAATGAGACTAGGACACCATTTTGATTCAAGATGGCCAACTGTGAACCTTTCAAAGCTGCACTGGTTTTAATCAACTTTTGTATGATGGTTCCTGAGATCAAGGAGTAAAAAGGTAAAGGGACCCCTGACCATTAGGTCCAGTTGCGGACGACTCTAGGGTTGCGACACTCATCTCACTTTATTGGCTGAGGGAGCCAGTGTACAGCTTCCGGGTCATGTGACCAGCAAAACTAAGCTGCTTCTGGCGAACCAGAGCAGCGCACGGAAACACGATTTACCTTCCTGCCAGAGTGGTACCTATTTATCTACTTGCACTTTGACTTGCTTTCGAACTGCTAGTTTGGCAGGAGCAGGGACCGAGCAACGGGAGCTCACCCTGTCGTGGGGATTCGAACCACTGACCTTCTGATCGGCAAGCCCTAGGCTCTGTAGTTTACCCTAAAGTGCCACCCGTGTCAAGGAGTAGGGTTTTGGTTATATTTGGATATAACTAAACATAATTTTGAATCAAAGTTATTTGTGGAAGCTTTCAAAACTGCACTGATTTTTTTTTTTTGGGGGGGGGTTCCTTACAATTCCTGAGCAACAGGAATGATATGATAGCCATCTTCAAAGATCTTAAGAGCTGTCACATGGAAGATGCAGCAAGTTTATTTTCTCCTGCTCTGGAGGGTAGGACATGAACCAATGGTTTCAAATTACAAGAAAGGAGATTCCGACTAAACATGAGGAAGAACTTTCTGATAGTAAGAGCTATTCAACAGTAGAACGGACTCACACAAAAGGTAGTGGACTCTCCTTCGCTGGAGATCTTTAAGCAGAGGTTGTTGGCCATCTGCCATGGATACTTTAGTTATTATTGTTATTTTATTGCCCACCCTTCAACAGCAAGTCCTAGCATGGACCACAATTGAAAATTCAGAATTATAAACAGTAAAACAGATTACAGTCAAAGGAATAGGGTGAACCCTATCTCTCTATCTCTGCTCTTTTCCTGACTCAGATCAGTATTTAAGTGTGACAACAGCCTTGTGAGGTGGTCAGGCTCAGAGATAAGAGCGATCTTCATCGCAGAGCCAGGGCCAAAACTGTAGTCACTGTCTCACAATGAATCTCCTCAGCTACATAAGTACAGTTTTAGCTTTAAACTGCTGTGGCTGCTTCCAAGTAGTAAAAAAAAGGTTTGACTGGCTGTATTTGTGGAATCCAGAGACTATGGAATTCCCTTCCCATATGGGAGATCTGCTTGCCTCCGTTGCTTGCGGCTTATTGCAGGACAGTTAATGACTTGCCAAGAAATATAATCCCCAACATGTTGTTGTTGTTGTTGTTGTTGTTGTTGTTGTTGTTGTTGTTGTTGTTTAGTCGTGTCTGACTCTTCATGACCCCATGGACCAGAGCACACCAGGCACTCCTGTCTTCCACTGCCCCCCACAGTTTGATCAAACATTATTATTATTATTAATTAATTAAAATTGGTATACTGCTCTTCATCTGAAGATCACAGGGTGGTGCAAAACATAAAAATACAAAACGAAAACACGAAATACATAATAAAACAAAAGCTATTTGCTTAATACTCCTGGTGTGTGTGTTGGTTATGTGTTGTTTATAAAGACAGTTAAAAAACAACAATGCTTTTTTTTAATGCTGTTTAATGAATTAAACACATCATCTGCTTTGATTATTCCCAATAGGAAAATGGATAAAAATGCTTTGAAATGAATTAACTAAGCCACACTTCTACAAGTGATGTGGTGACAAGTGATGATGTGACGTTCTCCTGCGTAGTGAGCCGCTCCAGATGATTGACTCACCCCATGGAAGCAGCCACCATGGAGAAGGTGGAGAGAGAGAGATTGAGATTGAGATTTAGGAATGACCAGCAGAAGCAGCTCTCCTGAACCAAGGTAGCCATTTCCATAGCCTTCCTTATAAGTGTCCTATCCGCTATGTGCATGTTTGTTTTTGCTTTTTTAAAAAAGAAGTTCCAGTAAATATATTTAGAATGAAAATAATACAGATTAGTGGCCTTTGCAAAGCAGCTTTCAGCTAAAGTAATTCTGTAGACTGCATGTTTTGGCACCGAGCAGAGGATGCTTGCCAAGGAAGTGGGAATGGTTTCTGCTATTGCGAGTTGGCTTTGGTCAAGCTTGTAAGTTCATCTGTTCAGGATGCAGGGGGAGGAATTGCACTGGCCCATCTCTTTCTGCACAAATGAAATGATGGATGATGCATGGCTACTTGACTCTTAGCCTGCTTTTATATGCCTGGAAAAACAGACTGCAATATGTTTTGCATCTTATTGATTCTGGAGGGCCATTATTTCCTATTATGTAAGTGTGACAATTATTGAGTGAGAGAGAACTGGATGTGTGGAAGAAGGAAGGCTTGTGCTGATGTGTGTGTATTTTCGTCATGCCACAATTACACCAAACAGACCTAGAAGTCAGGGCCTGTCCAATACCAGAAACTGGTATTAGGCACATTACACAGCAGTCGTGGGTGCTGTATATTTGTATGAACTGGTGTAGAATAATGCCAAAAGACCGAGTTGTGATTTAGCACCCCTCTGGTTTGGGTTTGAATAGCAGCAGCCAAGTTAATCTCACAAGTTAAAGGCTTTGGCAGTCCCACTTGCTATTGAACACAATGTGTTTCGACTAGACTCAATTTTGGCTTTAGGCATGAGCCCTGGAATGGTAACCCCTGGACTCAACCACATTACAGGGTGGTCAAAATACAGGGTTATAAATGTGTTATAACACAGTGACACCAGATGGCGCTGTATGGCTGAGATCACATCTCAATGATATTTTCAATTGTGAGCTTTACAATGGTTTTTTTTGCAGAGCGTTTTCAGAGCGGTTTTTTATAGCTGTGTAGATTTAGCCTGTATATGCAGAAACTGATTGCATGGGTTTAGATAGCCAGGTAGCTTTCCAATCATTATCACCTGTAGATGGTTCCATATCAGATACCTTTGTGATCTTTAAACCAGCCATGGTACCTGTTCCGCTCTTAATTAGTTCAACATATAGTTTAAATTCTAGAGCAGACCCTGTTCAGAGATATTGGTTGCTTGTAACAAATTTTCAGAATGTGGTGTGCATTCATATTTCACTGTATGGATGCCAAGTACTTATTCTGCTATGATAAAGTTCTGCAAGGTCTGCTAGTAAAATGGGAATGGGAGAGATAATTTCCATGGAATTCTGTTTTAAGCCAGCAGTTCCAGTTCTGCAAGATGTGTACTAATGAAGTGGTGGAAGAGCCTGTTTTAGTGTTTGGTGTGCTTTAGTAAACTCACAATTTACAAAGCTTAGCTTGACAATTATCTTGCTTAGGAGGAAACAGCACTAAAGATGAAATGGGGTAAGTTGCTGAATATCAGAAGAGGGAGCTAGGAGATCAGCTTGACCTAGGTGTTTCCCATTCAGAGCTGGTGAGTCTGCAGTGAAGTTGCCCCATTGCCCTAGTGGACCATGGTTGTAGACGAAGTATCCATAGATATATATTCCACTTCTGGGAATCCCAGCAGCAAAGACAGGTAGTGGGTAAAAGGTTGCAAATCTATATCTAGGCTGTACCACTTGCAGGCAGGTGCTCAAATTTCTAAATATTCCACCACAGGAAAAAAAAAATCTCTTCACATACAAAATGAAATCTCAAGGGGAAAGATTCCAACATAGCCCTCACACTGATATGCTAATTGTCTATGTGAATGTGTTCTTTATATTGGAAGAACATTCAATCACGTGAGCCTCAATGTTCAGTCTGAAGTGCTATAGTCTAGATTGGCTCCTTCACTGAAAACTAAGCTATTAAGTTGGACTAAAAGACTTCTGTGTTTTTTATTCCTCTAGCTTTTTTATTTTTCAGTCACAGTCCACTCCGACCAACAGAATTCTTTTCTTATTACGAATTCTGTTTTAACAGTACAGTGGTACCTCGGGTTACAGACGCTTCAGGTTACAGACGCTTCAGGTTACAGACTCCACTAACCCAGAAATAGTACCTTGGGTTAAGAACTTTGCTTCAGGATGAGAACAGAAATCGTGCTCCGGCGGTGCGGCAGCAGCGGGAGGCCCCATTAGCTAAAGTGGTACCTCAGGTTAAGAACAGTTTCAGGTTAAGAACAGACCTCCAGAATGAATTAAGTTCTTAACCTGAGGTACCACTGTATCCAGTCCCTGTGTGAAGCAACCTCTTGTTTTTAGCTGGGCCAGGAGGAATATTCTATATAGCAAACTGATACTGCTTTTTGCAACAACAAAAATTACCAATGCATTGGATCATCATATATGCTTATACATGTATATCATTTGGTAAATGAATCAGAGTGCACTTGTTGGCTGAGTTAGACAGCAATTGCAACTTATGTAACTCTGGGCAGAGAGTGTGGAGTGTTTAGAAAGATATAGGATGCATTTAATTTTGCCTCCTCTTAATACTCTGTGCCCCCAGCAAACTTCTGAATAGTATGAGGAAGGGTATGTGATGAGGACAAAAGACCTGAAACGAAAAGGCCTTAGTATAAGTTCATTGTAGGGCAAAGTGTGTGAACAGCCAATTATGATGTTATTATGAAAGATGGCATTACAGCACTGAGAATATTGATTGGGCCTCTGGCTATGGTGAAGCACTGAAAGAGATAAAGAATGAGGGCGAGATCAATATATGCATCTTTAGACCTATTTATTGCTGGGTGATTTCTCCATTCCCCTTTCCTGTTCAATCTGGCATAATTTACCTTCATAAAGTGTTCAGCGTCAGGGGTCCATTATCAGAGTAATCAGTTTTGATTAGTAGAGAAAAGGGTACAAAATTGTTTAGCCTCTAGATAGAACTGTGAAAAGTGAGTAAACTATGCTTGACAGCACCTAATGCAGTTAGAATGTAGACTTAATTTGATTCCAATTCTTTATGGCTTTCCGTGATTTCAAGCATCTATTGGTTTGTTAGGGGGGAAAATATAATAGGAAATGGGCCATGGCAGGTGGGAGGAGAGAGATAATTTAGATTTGCAGGATGCAATTTTCCTCAATATAAACATTCTAATGCAATTTGATGCCCGCTGTGTTTTGGTGTGCTCGGGCAGGAGCATTTAGCCTTCAGATTTATTTTTAGAGAAGCTGAAATGTGTACACAGGATGACCAAGGAAGCAGTCTTTGGCTCCACATTCTCACACTCCTTGCCAAGCTTTTAGGAATTCTCTCCTTTAAAAACAATATTTATGCACAGATGGAGCCAAAGGGTTCCGAGATCCAATGTGATGTGGCAGAAGGAGAATTGGCTTTGGATGTGGGAAAAAGAGAAGAGGTGGAGGCAGCATCAAAAGGCAAAGCAGAAGAGAAGGCAGAGCCTGGAGAGGGTGCTGAAAAATCCATCTCGGATGTTGCCTTGATAGGAGAACCTCAGTGTTGTTGTGCCCTTGAGGAAGGTAGTTTCAACACTCCTTGCTGCTGCTTTTGCTTTGGTACAATGTAGGAAACTCAGATTCCCAGCTATAGAAAGGGAGTGGGAATGGCAGACTTGGGTTGCTTTGCATTCATGTTTGGATATAAAGCTCTTGGGACGCGGGTGGCGCTGTGGTCTAAACCACTGAGCCTCTTGGGCTTGCTGATCAGAAGGTTGGTGGTTCAAATCCCCATGACGGGGTGAGCTTCCGTTGCTCTCCCCCAGCTCCTGCCAACCTAGCAGTTTGAAAGCATGCCAGTGCAAGTAGATAAATAGGTACTGTTGTGGCGGGAAGGTAAACAGTGTATTCGTGCGCTCTGGTTTCAATTGCGGTGTCCTGTTGCAGCAGAAATGGTTTAGTCATGCTGGCCACATGACCCGGAAAGCTGTCTTTGGACAAACGTAGGCTCCCTCAGCCTCAAAGCGAGATGAGCGCTGCAACCCCATAGTCACCTTTGACTTAACCATCCAGGGGTCCTTTACCTTTACAAAGCTCTAGTCCAGAGGATGGTGTCTTCTCCATCCTTCTCTTGGTATTGTTCAGTTAGGAAGGCCTGTTCCTTCAGTTAGGAAGGCCTGTTCCTTCCTTCAGTTAGGAAGGCCTTTGAAGCTCTTACAGTCACTGGATTTATGCTTCCGTAATCATAATGTGGCTCATATTACTAGAACTTGGGGCCGTCCAATGCAGCTGAAAGTTGGGAGTTTCAGGAAAGACAAAAGAAAGTACACATGACACATAAAATTCATTCCCATAAGAGCTGGTGATGACTACTAACTTGGTTGCCTTAAAAAGATCAGTCAAATTCATGGAAGGTATCAATGGAAAAAAGCTATTCTGGACATCTTGCACCTCCTCTGCTGATGATAGGATGCCTCTCAATTCTAGTTGCTGGGAATCACAAGTGGGGAGAGTGCCATACATTTAGGTCCTGCTCCTACAGGAATCTGGATGGCTCTTCTTTTTTATGCTCCTTTATATGGTAGTCTCCAGTGCTTATAAATGAGCAGACCCACCAATCCTAGTGATGTCTGTGCAGTGTGATCTGAAGCACATTTAATATGATATATCCCAGAGCAAATATACTTAGGACCTCAGCCATAATGAAGAACTCACTTTCCCATGATCCAACCCAGAAGTGCTGCACCAATCAATAACCTGATGTGAGATAGGGAGTACATAAGTTATACCAACTTTCCCCGGGGGGGGGGGACTTGCTGTGAATATGCCACCCACTATGAACCCTTGGGACAGGGTGTGGAGACAACCGAATGTATACACCTCAGCATAAATGTTTGGAGTAAGAATTCCTGTAACCTATTCTGAACTTCTCCACTGAGTAAAGCATATGATCCTCTGTGGTGCTTTTATCCATCTGTAAACTGCTGGGCTACTAAACGGAAGTCAGCAACACAGCTTAAAGTACAGAATTTCAACGTGGGTTATTGGCAGGATAGCATTTTGGAACAGAGAATTTCTGTACCAACAAACTGCACACCCCATTGCAAAATTTTCCTCTTTATTTTTATAGTCAGCCAATGTTTGCAAGGAATTCATACTGACTGATCAAATGTATTTATTACGCCTTGTCTCTTGAGTCCTCAGAAATCGCCAATTGCATTGGTGTAGTAAAGGCTGATCCAAAGAACTGAGCTTCCTGTTTCTTCACTTAATTTACAGTGAACGACTGATTTACACATATGCATATAGAATCTTCCCTGTAACATACTTGACATATGATAAACAGCAAAATGTAATCAGTATAATGGAATGACTAGCCTATAATTGTCAGAGGAAGCTGCAAGATGGGTTGATGGGGACTATTAAAAGAGCTTTCATATTATCAACTGTATTGTGAGTGTGGTGGGGGAAGGTTGGGAGCATAATCGCCTTTGGGTGTTTTGCCTCTTCTGATACCATCTTCCCCTTAAATAGGAGGAATTTCCAGTGAATGGAATTGGAAGTCAAGAGCTGGTTAGTTGATTGCCTTTGTGTGCAGAATCTTTTCCTTCTGTGGCTTTGGATTCTTGGTACAACTTGATGCAAAGCAGGGCAGGCAGTAACATTTTCTGATAAGGGTGTAATAGCATTGCTAGTTCTTGGGCTGACCATTCCATCTGCTCTAATGCTTAGCTGAGGAGAGGCGCTTTCTTTGCTGAAATTGATAAGACGTGTAGCTATCATTTCAGGATTCAAAGATTAGGTCTATAAAGCTGTACAGTGGCTCAGGAAATCCATACCTTATTAGATGAGTTCCAGCCTCATCCATCCCATTCCCTCCTTTTTACTGTAATCTGACATGAGGATTTAATTTCAGCCTTGCTTTAGATAAATAATCAATTATGGAGAGAGGTAGCGAGGAACGCCAGAGCAGCTGGCAGGTCAGTTTGAACATGCTTGCTGTGTGAGCAGTGGCAATGTTCTCAGAGGTGTACAGGGTCACCTGCAGCTGTAAAGTTTTATGCCATTATAAAATTGACAGTAAAATCTGGGCACACAGGACTTTCCCTATATTTAATCAAAGCTTTAAAGCACTGGTTCCTGACACCCACACCCTCTTCCCTTAAAAGCATTCGGCAGCCCAGTGCTAGGGACGAACGCAAGCTGTCAAGGTACAAATGGCAGTTTTAAACATGATCTGTTATTTGGTGGATGGAGCTGAGACACCCAACTTTGTGGCAGCCGCCATTAAAATCTACCACTGCACCCTTCATGTTGGCTCTTGGGTAAATAAACAGCCAAGATAGAGGCATATCAACAGAGCAACCCACTTCTTCTCTATGTGCCCCCCCCCCTGAAAATTATCCTTGTAGATGGGGCTAGATGACCATTTGGGTCCCTTCCAACTCTACAATTTTATGATTCTATGCACAAGTCTGCAGTTTTCAGCCCTCCCCACCCCCCATTCAAGAAAGGATTGTGTTCAGTGTGGTGATTCGTGACCATCCCAGATTTTTCCTCAGCTGTGCTTTCTGGAGAGAAGCAAGCCCTTCGCTTATGGTAGGCATGTGGCCTCTACACACCACAAACGACGTAACAGCTTGTTCACACCTGTTTCGTGTTGTTACAAAGGCTGTCTATATTTCCCAAGGGTTGCCAATGTCTTCTCTAACTGGTCTCAGCACTTGCACCCTTATTAGCAACTTGCCATTAGACATGTGGACATCAGTAGATAATGGTACTTACTTCCCTGCTTTCCTTGCTAATTTCTACAAATCCACTAGGCCACATCCAAACCATACATTTAAAGCCCTCTTACACTTCTTTAACAGTCATAGAGATTCCCGAGAACTACAATTTCTTCAGGGTGCTGGGAATTGTATGTCTGTGAAGTCAGCACCCTTAGCAAACAGCTTTTCATTGGATTCTCCATAACTGTTAACACAGTATAAGATTGCTTTAAAGGTGTTGGTGTGGCTGTGACCTTAAGAAACAAAGTAGTATGTAATGATTGGCAAGTAGTTGATACTGATAGCTGATACAAATGGGGAAACTGGATCATGACCCTGGCATGAGGGGAGTAGGGTGTCTCCTTGCCATGGTCCCAATTCAGATCAGTCCTCCCCTATGGCTATTTGCAATAGGAGGAAACTGGTGTCAATAGGAATTTTATTTCCTTTGCAAATAGGAGGTGTGTGTGTATAGGGATTCAGATCAGGACCATGAGAAGGGAAAGGAATTAACGCATCCTTCCCTCATACCATGGTCCTGAACAGCAACCCATACAATGGCTAGTTTTTTAAAAGGTCAGCTTTATGAGTGCAAACAACATGGCAACCATCATGCCTAGTCTGGACCCAAAAGGAACATCTCTGGTCTGTTGGAAATCCTATTATCAATCCAGATACATTGTGGAAAAAGACAGGGTGGGTACACCCTATGGAGTACACCAGCAGCACTCCATAACTCTAATTTTTGCTGAACCAATGAAAGCACGGCAAAGAGCTCTGAATAACAAGGGCCTCATAGTTTGCTTCTACATAATCTCATAATAAATGGTCATGCAAACAATAGTGTTGCTTTTAGCTCAGGAATGAATTGTGTGGGTGCAGGCCAGAAGAAATTGCAAACAGGCGTTGATGTGATTTACTGTATTTATCTTTTACGAAATTATACCCCATTTATACTGCAGAATAGTGTTGCTCAAAGCAGCTTAGGAACAAAAACACAAGTTTTGTTAGAGCAGTGCTAACAACCCACATATAGATATCAAGTTCTAATGGTCCAATTGCAGCACAGCTTTTAGTCAGATGACTTTCCAGTGACCTCATTCCCATTGCTTGCCCCTCCTTCCCCCCAAAATGAGTTATGAGCGCCAACTTTACGCGGATATTACACTCTACACAAAGAGTACAAGCAAGGAAATGTATTTTTTATATAAAAAATAAAAAAATAAAAAAATACCAGAAGACCATATGCATCTTTCATTAGTTTGTCCAACTTTTATAATAAGACTTGTGGCATTTGGATAATAAATCCATGATCTTAAAGACCTTGTAATCAAGTTCAAGAATTCAAGGGAAAGCACTAATGATGTAAATACAACAACCTTGGGGAAGAAAAACATTTTTCATGCAACATTTTTCATATACAAAAGAGCAGCCATCTGCAAGGGCAAAATGACTTAAAATTAATTACCCTGAGCTCTTCTGGATTGAACAGACATATAAACCCTCCACTAGTTAGAACTCAAAAGAGTTTTTGCTGGAAGCAGCCAATCTTCAGAACTCGCCTGCCCTGGTTTATGAGTCCAGAGGAACTGAGGTCATTGAATACTGGAGAGGAAGAATGGAGGCTTCATGTGCACGTATGTGCAAGGTGGAGAGGGAATGCAACTTTGAATTCTTCAAAGGTAAAATCACTGCCTGCGTCTAGAAAAGCAACACAGCAGGAAAGAAGGTCCCTGGGTAGCTCAGTTGATTAGAGTGTACTGCTGATAACGACCAGGTTGCAGGTTTGATCCTTATATGGAACAGCTGCAAATTCTTGTATTACAGGGGGCTGGACTCTTCCAGCTCTACAGTTCTATATTCTTAGGCAGGTATAGGCAACGTTCGGCCTCCAGATGTTTTGGGCTACAATTCCCATCATCCCTGACAACTGGCCCTGTTAGCTAGGGATAATGGGAGTTGTAGGCCAAAATATCTGGAGGGCCGAAGTTTGCTTATGCCAGTTCCAAGGGCCTGTGTGTTGTTGTTTTTAACACACAAATGGAGCATTCTCAATAATGGCATTCTCCACCTGCAGGCTAAAACCAACAGTTCTACCACCTCATTTTCCTACAGCACTGTCCCTACATTCTGCAAAATAAATTAAAAAAATTGTCTAGTAGCACCTTAGAGACCAACTAAGTTTGTTCTGGGTATAAACTTTCTGGAACAAAGCTGCCAACTTCCAGGGTGTCCTGGTTTCTACTTTTTGAAATATGGCAACCCTACAAGAATGGACCCTGCCAAATCAAAATTCTATCTCAGAGTCCTCTTGGCTTTGCTCGTTTTTCAGCTGCAGTAGTTTTGTGTGTGTGCATGTGTGGTTTTTTCAGGGAAGCATTTTAAAACTCAGCTGCACTCTGATCTACTCTATCATAGAATTGTAGGGTTCGTAGGGATCACATAAGGGACATGGGTAGTGCTGTGGGTTAAAAGACAGAGCCTAGGACTTGCCGATCAGAAGGTCGGCGGTTTGAATCCCCGCGACGAGGTGAGCTCCCGTTGCTCGGTCCCTGCTCCTGCCAACCCAGCAGTTCGAAAGCACGTCAAGTGCAAGTAGATAAATAGGTACCGCTCCGGTGGGAAGGTAAACAGCATTTCCGTGCGCTGCTCTGGTTCGCCAGAAGTGGCTTAGTCATGCTGGCCACATGACCCGGAAGCTGTATGCTGGCTCCCTCGGCCAATAAAATGAGATGAGCGTCGCAACCCCAGAGTCGGTCACGACTGGACCTAATGGTCGGGGCCCCTTTACTTAGGGATCATCTAGTAGTCCAACCCCCTGCAATGCTGGCATCACAACCAAAGAATCCCTGATGGATGGCCATCAAACATAAGTAGAGTCCGCTGCCTTTCAGGGGAACCCATTTTGAACTCTGTCATCTCTTTTCTGCTACATGTACCACTCCTGCTAGGTTTCACTGCTCTTCCTGGAAGCAGCAGTCCTGCTTGAGGTCAGGGATTGGAAGGCTGTACCTGCCAGATTGTACACAGTGACTCCAAAGGGAACAGGATGCTTCCTTTCCAACTGGAGCATTGCTGGACGGGGCTGGAAGTGAGAGGGCATCCTCTGTTAAGCTCTTCGAGTGAACAGGTAGCACACACAACATATTCTTCCAAAATTGTAAAAGTACTTAAGGTATTCTGTGGGGTGATTGTAAGCAATTAAGATGTCTTTTATCTGATCAGTGACCAGTTGGCATTTCATGCTGCCCCTTTATAGTTCTTATGCCAGTTTAATGTTGATTTATTGTGTTTTAGTGTTTTATAACTCACGTTGAATGCCCGTCTGAAAGCAGAAGGTATAAACTATGCAAATAAAATTGTAATGCAGAAACTATTTTTTCCTGTATGCTAGGGGAGCTTGCGTGGCACGTCCCCCTCCCCCCTTGTGAAATAAAGACACAAGACACGTTATTTAAGGTTAATGGGCATAAAAGGCCACAACTTTATTGATTGCAGGAATTGAGCAGTATTGGTTTAGGCATTGGTTCCTATCAACTAACCGGCTTCAGCCCAATTGCATGAAGACCGGTAAGGGTTAACCACTAGTGCGGGGAGTCCTGCTGAAGTACGTCAACTAGGATCCCCCTGGGGTCACCGCTCGGGGGCATGCCTTAGGCCCACACCTCCATAGGTTTCAGATAGGGCAACGCCCCCCGGAATCCTTTACTGGACCACGCTTCCACGCAGCTGGAATGGGAAAGATTCCTCACTCTTGCAGGGGCTGTGAGCCAGCCCCCGCATGCGTGGGGAGGGTGTGGGCCCACAACCCCACCTCCTCACCAGCTTGGAAGTGGCTTTACTAAAAATATGTGACATGTAGATTGCCAAATATTGCCAGCTATTAGGGATGGATGACTCGGTCAGTTCTGGTTTCTCTCCATTTGTCTTTCCCCTCAATATTAACTTCATGTTAACCACATTTCTGTATCGGTTTAAAATTTAAAAAATAAAATAAAAAAGTCCTTGCTAAAATTTACCAGTATTTAACTGTGCCGTTCTTCTTATATAGACTTGTTTGTCTGCCATTTTGTCTCATATTCGCATTTTTGCCAGTAGGTTCCCCAAATATAATGCATTTTTTAATATGTCATTTTCATGAATTGGTGCATATTTGTGCACACTTTGCTCTAATATGCACATAATTTGCACACATTATTTGGTTAAATTGATCTGTTAGGCAGTTCTTTATCTCAGCAGGCATTGCAGCTGTTACCCTGCTGTGGTTTTTTCTTCTTCTAAGGGTGTGAGTCTTGGCACAGATCGTCTTCTCGAACAGATCCTGGGAGCTGTGATAGTGTTGGCCCTCAGAGTAGCATTGCCCATCTGCTTGGGCGGCAGGAAGAAATATCTGCTTCTTTTTCCCTTCCACTTGACGTTGTATATTGGAATTGCAGTAATTCTCCAGGGCCATCACATGAGAGCGGTGATGACCTGCTCTCTCCGGAAGAGGATCCTATTATCAATACAGCACAAAGGCCTCCTTGCAATGATGAAATTTCAGAGCTGTGGGTAATCCAGGAATGTGCCTTGTTAATTTTGGAGTGGAAGGGAATGGCTATTTTCTAATATCTCATTCACTGTTTGCACAGCAGCTGAAAGGCCATTAGCTTCACTTGGCTAAATTTCCTGATGGTAATATGCAGTTTCCTGACTCCTTATGGACGATAGGAGGCGATGAACTGATAAAATCAAGGGTTTTCCTCTCAAGATTTCAAGACAGGTTTTAATTAGCCATGGGAAGTTAAACCTTATGTGGTAATAATAAACACACTCTGCTTATCATCTCTAGAGCTCAATGCTGCCACGAAGAATAGACTTCTCAGCCCCAGAATATGAGTGTAGGGAGAAGGGAATGAAAGAAGGAACTATAAACTTATGATGGGTGCATTAAATTGGAATTCAGAAACTTATTTAAAGCTGAAATGAGTTTGCCTTCATAATTCTTATTCAAAAGTCTCCTCTGTGACTTTTAAAAAACCATTTTAAGATTTGCAGATATGGTATATGATGAAGGCCTCAATTCAGCTAAATTTAATCTTGACAGTCCCATTGAAAGCAACAGCACAGAAAATAATCACAACTAACTTGTTCTGTTGGTTTCAATGGATCTTGGTTTCTCAGTGGCCTTCGATTCCACCATTTATTTATTTTATTTGTACGCTGCTTTTCCACACAAAAAACAAAAACAAAAAAATCAAACAAACACTGCAAAAACAATTTCACGATGGACCAGACTTGTTTTCTCCTACTCCAGTAAGCAGGACCGGAACCAATAGCTTCTAACTACAAAGAAAGAGATTCCGACTAAATATCAGGAAGAACTTTCTGACAGTCATTGCTGTTTGGCAGTGGAACGGGCTCCCTTGGGAAGTTGTGGACTCTCCTTGCTTGGAGGTTTTCAAGCAGAGGTTGGATGGCCATCTGTCATGGATGTTTTGCTGAGATTCCTGCATTGCAGGAGGTTGGACTAGATGACCCTCAGGGTCCCTTCCAACTCTACAATTCTGTGATTCTAGGCAAGAAGTGGAAATGATCCTGTTACACATCTTCCTCATATTTCTGGTTTGTGGATGTGGCAAGTAGTAAAAATAGGGTTGCTAACTTTTTTGTTCCTGTCAAAATTTATTTGCTGTTTACTTTTTGGTGTGCCCAGAAATGCAGCGGGTGAAACTCCACTTGCTATCTCTGTATGGCATTCTTTGGAAAAGCTTCCTGCTAAATTTCTGCCAGTTTTTGCAGAATATTGAAAGGACAGAAGCCCAACCAGAAAAAACAAAACCCAATAACCCTGATAAGGACCCTATGAGTGGGATTCAGCTAACGAACCCCACCAGTCGGAAACCTCCACTAGGGCGTCTGCTTGCACAGCAGGCAGTGGCGTAGCGTGGGGGGTGCAGGGGGGGCCGGCCGCACCGGGCGCAACATCTGGGGGTTAGGGTTAGGGGGCGCAAATCCATGGGTTAGGGGGCGCAAATTACGTGCCTTGCCCCGGGTGCTGACAACCCACGCTACGCCACTGACAGCAGGGCGTCCTCCCTCTCCTCTCCCTCTGTGCCCTCTATGTCCTCAGATGTAGTGAACACTGTGAGGGTTTGCAGGGACCAGGCTTTGGCCATGCTTGCCTTGGGGGAATTAGGTGCAGGCCGGCAGGCATGCTCAGATGATGTGATGAGCTGCAGCTGGGGGCAAGCTCAGGAGGACTCATATAAGGCCTGCATTTCACCCTTGGTTTGTGTCACAGCAATGTGCCCTTATGCAAAGCTCTAGCCTGCTTCAGTTCCTGTGTTCCAGTTATTCTGCATCCTGGCCTCCTCTGGTCCCTGACCTCTGTTGGACTTGCGTCTGACTGTGGACCTGCCAGTTTGACTGCTACCAGCGCTACTGCTCATACACTGGTTCCGGCGTGCTGGTCCTGGACTCTTGCCACCCATGCCCCAGATCATGACACCAAAATTCTCCCAGGCTGGTTTGGAAAACCCCCAGAATAGCAGAGGGAACATTTGTTGTTGTTTTTTAAATTTAAATTTAATTGTTATTATTAAAATAATTCAACATGAATACATATATATAACATACATATTACAAATATACAAACAAACATACATTTCATACAATCCTTAAAAATATTCATACATACCCACACTCAATCCTACAGATACTTCCTTTTCCCACCACCATCCCTCACCCCACCCTTGTGTTAGACTTCCAATCTACTCAATTGCAATTTCTTTCCACTTCTATTACTTTCTTTCACACACTTTTAAACCAACTTTTCTACTTCTTTTTCTGTTACACATTGTTATCAATCTTATTTAGTATTTCAGTATTTATAACGGAACTTGTTTATTCTAATAGGAGTTCTGATTTTTCAATCTGATTTTGCAAGTAGTCTTTAAACACCTTCCAGTCGTTGTTTATCTTCTCTTTTGAGATCCTTCCAATTTCTCCCATTGTTTTGGATATATTGTAATACTCCAATAATTTGGCAAGCCACTCTGTTTTTGTCGGTATTACTTACCTGGCAGGGGAGATACCATGATCACAGCAAATGGAACATTTGTAATAGCACAGTGTTTAATGTCACCATATTTTGTTGTTGTTTAGTCATTTAGTCGTGTCCGACTCTTCGTGACCACGTGGACCAGAGCACGCCAGACACTCCTGTCTTATAAGTTCTGCTTAATGTAGGCTAACAGGTCCTTCAAGAAGTCTATAATCAAACTCTTTCTGCATTGATTTGTCTGCTGAGAACTCTGGTGAGGACCCTGGGGACATGTTTCTAGGATGCCTACTCAGCTTACACAGGGCTGTGACCTAGCTTGTTGGGATTGCCTATATCCCTGTGTGACTTGAGTGTGCAGCCTAAAACAGGTGTCAGCAGACTTCAGGCTTGTGGGATTTTTACTAGAACCTGATGTCAACCAACCAGAGCCAGATGCAAAACGGTGGCTCAGAGGGTGGAGTCAATGACCTAACTACACGTCACATACTAGAATGACCTGCATGTACAAGCGCAATTCTACACCTGAGTTATTTTTATGGAGGCTTTTTGTGGAGCTACAAGAAGTCAACCTGCAATCTACCAGTAGATTTTAATCTACCTTCTGTCAACCACTGCCTTGAAACATACGCAACACTCCCCGGCAGCTGCAAGTCAGACAGAGCAGTCCTGGGTAGGCAAACTGTTTTTCAGGAGAGCTTGTCCACCTTTCCGATAAAAGGACTTCTGAGGTGCCCAGAAACAGTGTTTGCAAACTTCTGATTTAGTGTAAAATATGAAGACACCATTACTGGTTCTAGTACTATGCTTTGGAACAGTGCGACCACTACACTGTTCTCTTGCTCTGAAGGAAATGCATTGCCAGGGAGCAACAAACCTTAAGAAAAGAGGACCTGCAACTTCATGCCTCAGCTGAGGCGAAGGGGGGGAAATCGGAATTCTATCCCTGTCTGAAAAGTAAAAGGGACAAATTAGTTTCTTGTCACTGCGCTGCAATAAATACATTGTCATTTTTATACCCCAGTGAATCATATTCTCCATTTCCCCCGTAACTATTATACAGTCTGCTGGCAGTACATCATTTTTTGGTAATTTTATTTTCGCCAATTGTTTTATGAAATTTTTGAGTTTTATGGACACTAAAACAAATCTAGCCTGCAAGTGTTATAGCCCCTTAAATCACCAGCAGGAAATCTCAAGGTTCCTCCAGACTGTGAGGGAAGGAAGCTTTAAGAAAGAAAGATTGCCCCTAGCTTATAAACTGAGCAAAAACCCAGAGATAAGTTTGTAAAAGGGACATACATCACTGGTGGCAAAAAACTGGAACATAAAACAACATCGCTCCACTCAGCTCCCTTAAGAATAAAAATGGATTTTTATTTAGCAGAAGCACTAAAGGAGTTAGGAGAAAGGAACACACAAGCTTCTCCATGCTTTCTTAGCCATAACAATCCTTATTTCCTGCTGAGCAAAATTGTCAGGCAGTATTATGGGGCGACTTTGGAAGGTAATAGCCCCAGCACCAAGAAAATAGACTAGCGGAAAACATTCTTTTGCTCATAAATATAATGGTTCAGCTTGGTTCTTCAGAAAGTGAATTGATGCTACATTCATGAAATGGACAATGTGTGCCCTTATTCCTCAATTCTCCTGGTATGTTTTAAGTTTTAAAAGCAACTTTTAAGATTTCAGGTTATCTTTTTCAATTCACGTATATACTTTCAAGATCTTGGCTGATCTCTTCTCTTATTTACTAAGACCTATTATTTGCTAAGACCTATTGCTATTAGAGTTAATTAGTGGCATTACCTGTTAATATGTAGTTTGATAGTTATGATCATGTAACTTAATAGACAGGGCTGCTTTTTCAGACGTACTTCATTTCCAAAATGATTTTCTGAAACCATGTTTTCTGTAGATTTTGATGGTGAAAACTGTTTTAAGAAAGTGTTCTTTTTTTACTTTCTACGCATTTCCTTCTGTTAGTGGTTTTTTGTTTGTTTGTTTTTTAAAAATGCCCTTTGATTCCTCTCCAGCTCTTAGTTCTTAGAAGGTATTTGGGTATAATTTGCCAGCATTTTTTGCAAACTTTGCACCCAAACTACAACATCTAAGGTGAGACAGCAAATACTTGGTTATTTGTTTTAAAGTCCAACTTTCGTTATTCTTTTCACATTAAAAATACTTGGAACACCAGCCTGTTTAGAAGCTCTTAGGTATGCATCAGAACGTCATGTATCAAAGGGTTTCCACTTCTTCTCTACCAGGCTCTGCACCCAGAATTCTTAATGATGTGCAAATATTAGTGCAAGAAATTGTGTTGCATAAAACTGTTAAGCCACATGACTTAATTTCTACAAGAGGAGGATCCAGGGCATAAGTTAAGTTTGGGAATCTGGAACATATTCTTGTGAGTTGCGATATAGAGTCACTCATGATAACTGAAAAATTGATTTGTTATATTCAAATAAACCATCACAAATACAGCACTGCAGGTGAAGTTGTCACTCTTTCCTTTTCTTTTTTAGTGGTGTATTATCTACCCACCAGCTAGCCACTGCGTATAGGGAAAAAACCACCCAAGTGATATACATGGCAAACATGTATGTGTGAGTCATAGCTGGTTATATCCTAGTTAAGGTATGAAACTGGAACCTTGGAATTGGAATGCAAGATTGCATATATCCTCTCATGTGCGAATTCTGCCCTGCTCAGGTAAAAGGTGGACTTTTGCTAACCTAGTATAATGTCCAAGGTATGTTTCCCTAAACTCACTTTGAAAATCTTGATTAAAATTCAACCCTATGCATGCAAATTTGGGTATGAAGAGGATGAGATGGTTGTATCTACAGTCCTTGCCCACAACTTCCATGCATCTATCATTCTTGTGTTTGGAGAGGTTCCACATGTACAAATATATTCTCTGTGTGCATGGTGCATTTGCAAGGAAGTAAACTATGTATGCAGAATGCATGTGAGCAAGGCTAGGTGCATGTAGGAACAATTAATGTATAGAAGTTGCTGGCAAGACAGCAGGAATAATCCCACTTCTTCCTTCATGTGTTCATTGCACACACTTTGTGAATGTGTGAAAAAAGCTTGTCTTGCTCGCCATGGAAAAATGTAGAAGACCCTAGTGGTTCACCTCCAGTACCAAAGAAGTTGGGATGAAGAAGTCTCTCTTCCATATCTAAGTGTGTCTTCTCTTCTTCTCAGAGGTGGATTTAGGGAGCATGACTAGTTCAGTCATACTGGGCACACAGCCTTGGGGACACCACATAGGAACCACAACTATGATGTAGACTGGAAGGTGAGAGGTGGGGAAGGGGCACTGAAATTTGAGACTCCAAGGTCCGTCACTGCTCCTCTTCATTCAACTTCTGTGCGACTGTGTTGCATTTTGAGCTATTCTTTTCTAGAACTAGGGATCCAACAGAGACATGTACAACAGTGAGAGGAATACCATGGATGCAAATGTTAAGATTCTCCACTGGGAATGTCTCTTGTACAAGCCCCATAGAAATGAATGGGAGCTGTGCAAGAGCAGTGCCATGTTCTCGTTCAAGTTCTATTTGTTTAAATGTGGCAGAGAATATTTCCCCTGAAAAGTAACCATTAATTGTGCCTACCTTAGGCTGTCCCAACCTGGTGCTCTGTAGAACTTCCACCATACCTGACCTTTGGTCAAGCTGGCTGAGGCTGATGGATGTTGCAGTCCAAGCTAATGGGAGGCTCCAGGTTGGGGAGGGATAGCTTAGCTTGATCACCACAACATCGAGTACTTTAGAGCTTTAGAGCTGGGATGGGGAACATGTGAGTCTGCAGATGTTCTTGAACTACAGCTCCTATCATCCATGATCATTGGCCATGCAGGCTGGAGCTGATGGTATCCAACAGTATCTGGTGGGCCACAGTTTATCCATCTCTTCTTTGAAGGATCTTTACACATTGCATTTTCAGATGTACCCCTAAATTACTTTGGTAGTAAAACCAATTTGGGAGACAGATAGACAGCATGCATTATACAGGTGCATTTGTCAGATGGCAGACTGCCACACCAAGGTTTGTTGTGGAGTCACGTGTAAAACCACCTTTGGGGTCATTTAGCTGAGCCAGTCTACTAGCTGCTCTGCAACACAGAACTTATTCAGTTTCAATGCCATTTTTCTTTATTGTAAGTCAATGCAAACTTTTAAAGGGTTTCTGCAAATGCTAATTGCCCATCGTGCTGAAGACCTGGAAGGTTTTATGTCTTCCCAAGCACTATTACGTACATCTTTACTCTTCTTGTCGCCGTTGCCTGCCAGCCCCGTGTAACATTTTATCTCTAACTTGGAGCCCCAGAGCTGGTGTGGTTTTACAACAGTTTTGTCATGTTTGCTGTCACACTCCTGACAGCTTCGTGACAGGTGGCAGATGTGCTGATGATGGATGGTTTCTCCCCTGTGCAAGGACGATGGGATAAAAGGGCAAACAAACTGGGTAATAGATGGGAAAAGCAGAGCGGTGTTGATAAGGCCCGGTCCAGACTCAGTGATGTATGGGAAAGCAAGCTGTGGGCAATTTGTTTTGGTGGAATGAGAGAATTTCAGCTGAAAGAGAGGAAAGGGAAGCAAGCAAAATCAAGACAGACTGTAAAGGAATTGCACAAGAAAGCAAGACATGGGCCTTCTCAATATATCAGGAGTTGAGCCGCTTTGTGCTAAAGTCAAGCTCACTGTAAGAGCACCCCAGCTCTTGAACAGGTCTTGTGTCTAGAACTGAGCGTGTAACTCAACTTCCATGCCCACTGGCTTCATTGGTTACAGACTTTGGGGGCGAAGTCCAGGATTTGGGGGGAAGAGCCAGAGCCCAAAATGATGCTAGAGTGTGTGTGGCAACAAGCTGCGGCATGCGCAATGAAGTAAAATACAGTCATACTTCGGAAGTCGAATGGAATCTGAAGCCACAGAACCCATGCCAGATGTTCAGGTTCCAAAAGAACGTTTGCGAACCGGAACACTCCCGGGTTTGCGGTGTTCAGAAGCCAAAATGTTCAACTCGCAAGGTATTCGACGTTTGAGGTACAACTGTACTGTGCCAGCCAGGCTCCAGCCATCTACCATCTTCATCTCCTGAGAAACACCTTGGGGATTGTGTGGGAAACCAACATGGTGGGTAGTTGGGAGTTTGGTTCGTTTCACAAAACATGTCACTTAAGCAAGCAGAGAAGCAGCATTGTCGGAGGCAGGGAGAGCAGCCCAGCTGTGCAAAAAGTTACAAAGTTGAGAACAAAGATTTTAAAAAGAAAAGAAAAAGAAATCTTGGGGCAGTGGTAGGTAGGAGAAGAACAGAACAGCCAGAGCAGTAGGGGCAGAAGAAAATGGGGGCAGTCAGGTTGAATCAGGAGCAGGTAGAAGGGCACAGCTTGGAGCTGGTGGTGGAGGGGAAAAGGTACTTTGCTTGAAGCTCTTGCAAACCTGGTGCGGACCTCTGTCCATGAGAATATACAGAATTTGGCATTGTGCTAGTACAGATGCAGTCTATAGCCCTCCACTGGTAGTCAGTTTGAATGCATGAAGGGAGGAGTGGGAGTGTGTGTAGTGAGCCTGGCCTCCTCGATGACCTTGCACATGCTGGAGCACTCTCTGGCCAGTCTGAATTGATCTGAAGTGGGCTGCCTCACTCAATTAAATTCAGGTCGAACTCAAAGGCAAACATACCTAATTTGCACTTTCGAAAACAATATGCTTACTGAAATGTAGCGATCTCTTGAAGTTTGCACTTATCTGAATTTTGCAATGCAGTTCTTGTGCCAAATAATGCATACTAGGGTAATATGTGCATATAGTGCATTTTATTGCAAACTTCTGTGCACATTTTTGTATCTGATTTTGCCTAATGTATACATTTTTGCAATTTCCCTCAATTCCATACAATTTTGTATGTTATTTTCACTGATGTATGCATTGGATCTGGCCACATGACTCGGAAGCTGTCTGCAGACAAACACCGGCTCCCTTGGCCTATAGAATGAGATGAGCGCCACAACCCCAGAGTCGTCCACAACTG
The DNA here is from genome assembly GCF_965113315.1 of Podarcis vaucheri. Taxonomy (NCBI): domain Eukaryota; kingdom Metazoa; phylum Chordata; class Lepidosauria; order Squamata; family Lacertidae; genus Podarcis; species Podarcis vaucheri. The sequence continues at coordinate 81,776,884 of NC_138764.1, forward strand.
GACCTAACGGTCAGGGTTCCCTTTACCTTTACCTTTTATGGGTGTAGGGAACCTTTGACCAGAGGTGGCTGGACTACCAACTTCCATCAGCCCCAGCAAGCATGCCAAATGGCCAGGGATGATGATGATGATAAATTATTTATACCCCGCTCATCCAGCTGAGTTTCCTCAGCCACTGTTGGTGGCTCCCAATCAAGTGTTAAAAACAATACAGCATTAAATATTAAAAACTTGTTGTAGTTCAGCAACATCTGGAGGCCCAAAGATTCACCACACCTACTCTACCGAGTGCCTTTTCGTATACATTACTTGGCTGCAGAACGGCATTCTGAAGAAATGCGGATTTTGCAAAAGGATAGCTGTGTTTCGGGTCGTATACTGTTTTGGAATGTGCGAATTACGTAGATTCGCCTTTAAATGTGCATTGAAGCAAATTACTCCTCCATCTTTATTATGCTGAGATTCTCAGATTTCTTTCCTGGGTGGTGCCAGCCAATTTAAATCACCAATGTAGATGTGACTTTGTGTGTATTTCATCAGGGCCAAAGTGGTTGGTGGGAGGGGAAAGTGTAGAGCTAAAATTACATGCTCTGTCACTTTTCCCTTTAGAAATGCTTCAGCCCTAAGTGACCATCATTTTGAAATGCAGAAAATGTCTTACAGGTATTGTGGATGGACACCTTGGTGTTCCTCTTATCAACACACAGAGATACATGAGCTCAACTACCCATTTACTGGCATGTAAGTTTCCAGGACTTTGTCTTCCTTCCCAGCCTGTTCTGTCGATGTCAGGGACTTATTTAGGCCCATAATAGTGATAATTTATTGCAGCACACTTCCTACTGTGAGTAAATAAGTCTGTCTCCTTTAAATTCCCTGGGCAATTAGAAGAATGAAAGACTGGTGGTGGTGCATATTAGCATTCATTTCCTCCTGGCGTTTTATACAAGGCCATTTTCCCGCTGACAAATTGTGGGGCAAATTGTTCTCGAAAAAGTCTGTCAGATGAAAAGGTGTTATGATTAAACTGCTGGTGTAAATTTGGGCGACAATAAATCCTTTTATTGCATTAGCTGGATTTATTTGCTCGCAACTGCCATTAAGGAGGCAAGGAAATAATAATAAACAGAATGGGGAGGGAGCCATGTGGTGAAATTTGCACCTGCTTAGGGGTAATTAATATGCCTTCTAAAAATAGACGAGGTTTCTTAAAACTAAATCAGCAGTTCAGGAAGCTGGTGATGTAGCAAAAGATTCCAAGGTCTGATTTGCCAATAGTACAACAAACAATTTAATACATTATGAATAAACCTCTGAGCAGTGGGGCAAGTGAATTCAGGGAAGAGAGAGTATCGTGTGCATGTCAATCTCTGGTCTAGGCACATGTCAATCTCTGGTCTAGGCCAGTCCTCAGACCACCACCCTTGCTGGCCCCGCTTTGTGCCCTGAATATTTTTGCCAGGCTGGAATGTATCCATGAGCTCTGATAATTCCTCGTGCTAGCCTAGATGGAGGCTAGAAGTGTGTGTGTGTAGATACTAGTTTACTGTAGAAGGTAAAATGGGCTCCACCCATTTCATACCCTCCAACATTTCTCTGACAAAAACAGGGACATCCTATTCCATAATAACAGTTTTATTATTTATACCCTGCCCATCTGACTTCGTTGCCCCAGACACTTTGGGCGGCTTCCAACATATATAAAAACACAATAAAACATTAAACATTAAAAAAACTTCCCTATACAGGGCTGCCTTCAGATATCTTCTAAAGGTTGCACAGTTACTTATCTCCTTGGCTCGCTGGTCGCATAACTCCATACCACCCAACATTTCTCCGATGAAAATAGGGATGTCCTAAGGAAAATCAGGACATTCTGGGATCAAATCAGAAACTGGGATGGCTTCTGTAAATCTGGGACTGTCCCTGGAAAACAGGGACGTTTGGAGGGTTTGCCAGTTTTCGTCTCTGGCCCTGTCTACCACTAACACATGGCCTAGAAGGGGCCTTGGACTGAAAAAGGTTCCGCACAACCAATTAATGATGCAAATATGGTGGAGTTTTTTGGGTTCTTTACTTCCCAAATGATCGTGCTTGTTCCTTAGCCCTGCTCAGTCTGTGATCTGCCAAGCCAAACTCTCCACCAATCTTGTTTGCCAATGCAGGCAGTGGCACGTCACAAGAGAATGTGGAGTAGGAATGGGATGCTAGGCCTCTGTAGAGCCTGAGAAGGGTAGTCATGCCTAGAGGGAATGAAGGTTGAGATGGAGCTCTTGTCTGAGCAAGCTGTGGGCTTCCTGGGCTCCGTCTGGCATCCCAAAAGACCTGCCTCTGACTGCCCTTGTTTCTGGAAGCCTGACCTTGCTTAAACCCCTCCTGCCTATTTCCTGCCTGTCCTCTCCCATTATCCCATATTGTTTGTGGGACCTGCATCATCCCAAGCAATCCATGGATTCGCTTCACCAAGACTGGGCAGTATTGCATTCTCCCTGACATTTCTATAATTCTGCATAAAACGTTATTGGCAGCAACCCAACTCTGTTAGGCTTAGGGAACATTTGTGCCAAGTATCAGTTAACCACCAAGAGTGTCCAGGTGGCTTCTTAGGGTAGGTTCCAGTTGACGTTTTTGGTTCAGATCCTGGAATTCCTGTCAGTACATGCCCAGCCTTTCAAAAGAGTCCAGCCATTTCTGGCATAACTTCACCTTCTATGAGGATAAATGAGATGACGCAGTTTGCCCTGACATGCTCTATAAACTTTATAAATAATCAAAGATGTAACTTTCCATTCATTAAAAGAATCCAGCCACGGTTAAGAGCTCTTAAGTCCTGTTGGTGGGAGAAAGTTAAGCATGTGTATAGCCTGATCTCTCCCATTTCAGGGCCCCAACCCCATTTCATTCTGGATGGATTCTGCCACATGGACTTGGATTAGTGGAGGATTTATTTTGCCTTACTTGATTCTGCGCTGTGGGTTAAACCACAGAGCCTAGGACTTGCCGATCAGAAGGTCGGCAGTTCGAATCCCCGCTACAGGGTGAGCTCCCGTTGCTCGATCCCTGCTCCTGCCCACCTAGCAGTTTGAAAGCACGTCAAAGTGCAAGTAAATAAATAGGTAGTGCTCTGGCAGGAAGGTAAATGGCGTTTCCGTGCGCTGCTCTGGTTCACCAGAAGCGGCTTAATCATGCAAGCCACATGACCCGGAAGCTGTACGCCGGCTCCCTCGGCCAATAAAGCGAGATGAGCGCCGCAATCCCAGAGTCGGTCACAACTGGACCTACTGTCAGGGGTCCCTTTACCTTTACCTTTACTTGATTCTGCCAGGCTGCCCAAATGCTTTCACACTGTTGCTTTTCAGATGGGCTACGGAGCAACAAATACGGGCCCAAAAATTGTTTGCAGTATAAGAAGTTACAGGATTTCCACAGGAAGTTGTGGAATAGGTACTGAATGGAAATGAAACAGTGTGACTGCTCCAATATTTCTGCAGGCACAAACTGCAATAAAAACGAGAATGGTTGGGAGCACAAACATATTGAATATGCAACAGGGGCCCTAAATTTATGGCAGGATTGGTGTGAATTAAGTAACTGGAGGTGGGGGGTGGGGAATTCACACAGTGGGATTGCAGAACAGCTGATATTTAAACTCATCACAAAATCTGCTCAATTTGGGGCTTGTGAAGTTAGTTTCTTTTAATGAACACCAGTGAAAATCATTCTGGAAATATTTGGAGTATACACCACTTGCCTTCCTGCCTCCTTCCTACTGCTCCCATACACTGACACTGTTTTGATCATATTTTATTTCCTGTCTTCAAATTTTGATGTAAAGTTTGCAAAGAACTGCGAGCCAGGCAGAGGAGTTTGCGCAGATAGTGTGATGTTGCAGCACATTTTAAAAATGTGGGCCAGGAGTCATTTTCTGAAGACCCGTAATTACTTAACATTGCATCTGTGCAGTCTCATAATATTAGACTGAATCTTGGCGTTTCCCCTGAGCGGATAGCAATGCAATTGACAAGCCCAAACTATAACCAGACGTACATTGCTTAAACATTTATTTTTGCCTGATTAAAAGTCAAAAGTTTTGCATGCACGTTTCCTCCCCATTTCCTTTGATTTATCAGCTTTTTCCTTCCAATGGAAGGGGCACGTTGCGTTTATAACGAAAAAGAACGAAGCAAAGGAGCAATGTGATCTATGGCTGTTTAGAACCAATGCTACATTAAATGGAAAGACCCTCCAGCAATGAGACAATATAGTTCAATGGAACTTGTATATATTTAATTAAGAAACGCCACTCATATAGAACTGAAATGTGCTAACCTAATTTACTGCCATGTCTGTCTCTGTCTAGCCTTTGTCTCTCTTTGCCCTGTATACTGGCCTACCATCCTATTATAACAAGGTAGGGAGATTCTTGCTTGGCTGAGCCGAGATCAAAAAGTAATTTTTCTTTTTGCAACAGCCGATTAGAAATTCATTTATTTTCACATTACAGACATTTGGCAACAAGAACAGCAGCAGCAACAAAAACACCCCCCCCCCGACTCTTTGGCAATTTAGCTCTATTTGTATAGTCTGCATAATGGGAGACAGTATAGTATGGCTGTTGGAGAGGGGGGGGGGACATGGCCTAGGGCAAAAATTAAATGCAGAATCATGTATCAGAAATGAGATGTATTTACTATTGTTTTTGAAAATTAATGGTGCATTTTTAGTTTTTATAATGTAATTTAATGATGCAATTCATCTAATAAAAAAATCATTTTAGCATAGTTATACAGACCTACTGGGGCAGGGCAAAATGTACCTTTCAGATGTAATACTCTCCCCCCTCCACTTTTCTTTTGCAAAAATAAATAAATAAGTGCTTAGGGCTTTTTTTGTATAAAAATGAGAGAGAGAGAGAGAGAGAGAGAGAGAGAGAGAGAGAGAGAGAGAGAAAAAGAAACTATACACGCGCCAGCTAACAGCTGGGATATCAGCAGGAGTCCAATAAAAAGGACATTTTTCTTCCTAAATATTGGTGTTTGTGCTGCATACAATAATATTATAAATGCAGTGCTGAGCTTGAAGTAGAACTTTGCCGTTGATTATGGAATGCCATATGGCGGTAACATGTTCAACTGATCAGAAGGAGGAAGGATTGTCACTTCAAATGCAGTGGGTGAGCGGTTTTTGCTTAACTAGTACAAATATACTGTATGGTATAAATGCATTGATTCTGTCAACTCTTTGAAAGGAACTGGTAGCAAAACCAGGATGGAGGAGACCACCTCCATTCACACTGAGTTGCGTAAGAACGTCCCTTTGTTCATAGCAGTTGTGTAGGTGCAGAATTATTGACCAGGAACTGGAGAGTCCATGAGTGATATTATTATTATTATTATTATTATTATTATTATTATTATTATTATTTTCCTACTCACGGATCTGAGTGACAGCCCTTTGTAACCTTCTGGAATACTTCTCTGGATGACCCTGATTTTTTGGGGGGTGTTGGGTGGGGATTTTCTGGGAGTTGTGGGGCTATGTCATTTCATAAAGGTAAAGGTAAAGGTACCCCTGCCCGTACGGGCCAGTCTTGCCAGACTCTAGGGTTGTGCGCCCATCTCACTCAAGAGGCCGGGGGCCAGCGCTGTCCGAAGACACTTCCGGGTCACGTGGCCAGCGTGACATCGCTGCTCTGGCGAACCAGAGCCGCACACGGAAACGCCGTTTACCTTCCCGCTTGTAAGCGGTCCCTATTTATCTACTTGCACCCGGGGGTGCTTTCGAACTGCTAGGTTGGCAGGCGCTGGGACCGAATGACGGGAGCGCACCCCGCCGCAGGGATTCGAACCGCCGACCTTTCGATTGGCAAGCCCTAGGCGCTGAGGCTTTTACCCACAGCGCCACCTGCGTCCCCCATGTCATTTCATAGAATGCCACATAGAATGCCACATACTTGGGGGAAGGCTGCAGCTCAGCGGTAGAGTGTCTGCTTTGCATGCAGAAGTTCCCAGGTTCTATCCTCAACGTCACCAGGTAATAATAATAATATAATAATAATAATTTCTTATTTATACCCCGCCCATCTGGCTGGGCTTCCCCAGCCACTCTGGGCAGCTCCCAACAGAACATTAAAAAGACAATAAAAGATCAAACATTAAAAACTTCCCTAAACAGGGCTGCCTTCAGATGTCTTCTAAAAGTCAGATAGTTGTTTATTTCCTTGACATCTGATGGGAGGGCGTTTCACAGGGTGGGTGCCACTACTGAGAAGGCACTCTGCCTGGTTCCCTGTAGCTTCACTTCTCACAGTGAGGGAATTGCCAGAAGGCCCACGGAGCTGGACCTCAGTGTCTGAGTGATGGAGGTGGAATAGCTCCTTCAGGTATCCTGGGCCAAGGCCATTTAGGGCTTTAAAAGTCAGCACCAACACTTTGAATTGTGCCCGGAAACGTACTGGGAGCCCATGTAGGTCTTTCAGGACTGGTGTTATATGGTCTCGGTGGCTACTCCCAGTCACCAGTTTAGCTGCCACATTCTGGATTAGTTGTAGTTTCCGGGTCACCTTCAAAGGTAGCCCCATGTAGAGCGCATTGCAGTAACCCAAGCGGGAGATAACTAGAGCATGCACTACTGGGAAATCACAGTGTCTGAAATTCATGAGAGCTGCTGCCTGTCACTAGGTTACAATCTACATTCTAATCACATTTGTATATCACCCATATATTGTACAGTGTAAATTATAGTGTAGACCACTGCTTTCCAAACATTTCGAGTTGGTGACACACTTTTTGGACATGTGTCATTTTGTGATACAGTAATTCAGCTTTACTAGTAAACCAGAGGTTAAATTAACCCTTTCCAGCCCCAGGAAGAGCATGGGGATCATCCGTGCGACACACCTACACACTGCAGCTGACACACTACTGTGTTGTGACACACAGTTTGGAAAGCTCTGGTGTAGACAATGCTCATGTAGATGTACCAATGGTTTGGCTTGGTATAAGCCAGGTTCCTATTGCATTGGATTTATTAGTCCAAGTGTAGAGATAAATTAAGTAATTTATCTACATACATGAACAAGCTCTAAGACATGACTTGATTTAATTTTGTAGTCTGCTTCATTTATCAATGCACAAGGAGCTGAACAAAGATTGACAAAATCTTCTCTTACTTTCTTACCCCTCTCCACCAAATGCAAACTGAAATAGACCCTTTCCCCAACCTTATGACATCTGTCAGATGTTTAGGACAACCCATGTGTTATATACCCCTTCAGTTACTTGCACTTTCAACAGCTCGTACAAGTGTGGCTTATGAGCAGTGTAATGTCTGGGCGGGTAACTTTCCTCATTCTATAGGTCAACTCTTGCAGAGGCAACTTATTTGAAGTTGATCTGCAGGACTTGAATGGGCCACCTGAATTGCCCTCACTTGCATGGGAGGGAACATGTGTGTGGATCTTATGTATGAACCAGCCTTTCATGTGTTGATCCTCTGGGCAATGGGAAACACTTAGTACAGAGGCTGTGGAACATTCCCTGCTCTTGTTATGCCTTGGTTTGCACCTGGCCCTGGAAATCAACAAAGTGGCACTAGTAATGAGGCAGTTAGTAAGAGGTCAATGGACTGTCTCAGTCACACACATTCAACCCTGGGAAAGATTGTCAGATTCCCTTTCACTCCCATGGATTCCACTTATCAAGCAGTGGTCAGCATTAGAAGGTTACTGAGTGGAAGTGGAGAGACAGCAGCTTGCTTTTAATGGCAGTAATTCAGGAAGGTTTTAGAACTGAACCAGTAGTGTGGAAGTAGAAAGCTCTGTCTTTTCCTCTCCTTTGAACCATGCAGCCCTCTGCTCCACACTGCAACATATATAAGAAAAGTGGCTTTTGGATCGAAACTCAGTAAATGGCCTGAAGAAATAATTTCTTATGGAACTTCCTATATGTAGTCTTTTATTGCTTATGGTTGTGGCCATATCTAGCTGAAAGCGTCATCTGTCTGGAAATTTTATATAGCTCTTTCTTTCTTTCTTTCTTTCTTTCTTTCTTTCTTTCTTTCTTTCTTTCCTCCTCCTCCTCCTCCTCCTCCTCCTCCTCCTCCTCCTCCTCCTCCTTCCCACTTCTTATCTATGAAAGGAGGCTGGCAGAACTGGACTAACCCGTATGTTAAGTATGCTGCAAGTCACTGGTGGGGAATCTTTGCAGCCTGAGGGTTGCATTCCTTCATGAGCAATCTTCTGCAGGTGCCAGTGGTGGGTAGTGCCGGAGGAAAAAGTGGATGGAGCAATGTACCTGGCTTGTACATCTCTCTATGTGGGCAAGCAAGGGACATTATCACAGTTCAAAGGCACATTCCAGCCAGGCACTTGAGGAAGATGCAGAGCTGGGCTGGTAAGGGATGTGGCCTAGTGCTTGAAAAGACAAGACCGAAGTATTCTTTTTTGGCTGAACCTGTAGAAGGATCCAGCCTGTTTCATAACGCTAGAGGTGGTTCAAGACGGGTGGCTTTTTTGTGTCATGTGTAATTGGTTCCTTGCATGCATGCAAGTTTTGGATGGTCTTAGACTGTGTTTGGGTTCTTAGGGTGAGAGTTGGAAAAGCGTGTTCTCACTAAAGGAGAGCACGTGTTGCGGATGGGTCAGACAAAGCACCCTGTCGTGCTAGGTGGATTGGTTTGAGGGGCATACTTTGGCTGGAGTTGATGTTGTTGGGCAAAATTGGATGTTGCAATTTGTGTGGGAGCGGTCAGAGGTTATTTAAGGAAGGTCCACAGCAGAGTGCTTTCTCTTTCGCTGTGGACAACGGATCTTGCTGGACACAGTGAAGGACTGGTGATACCAACTGATCTCTCTCTCTACTATCCTTTCTTCCTTTGGGTTTGTTTTTAATTATTTTCCCAGTTAATTCTTTTTGCCCTGCCATACCTCCACTGGCTTAGAGCCCTGGGGGCTCCTTCGGGGCCGGGGAGTGGGGTGGGGCCTTGAGCTTTCCCGGTTCTCGGCTGAGGCGTTGGTCTCCCCTACCTTATTCCCGGCGCCTGGGGGTGCTTCTCAGGGGGGTGGCTGGGCAGGACTTTAATTTTAATTTCGTCCAATTTCCTCTTGTTTAATTTTTCCTGTTAATTTATTTCTTTCGTTTAACCTTAATTTTCTGAAACCCCCTCCCTCCCTGTGGGCCCCGTAGCTCCGGCTTGGTCGCGCCTTGCCCCGGCGGGGGTCGCGCCGCCTCTGAGGCTTGGGGCCTTGTTTCGGCCCGCTAAAGAAGGCGGCCGGGATCGGCCGCGGGAGGCCGCTCGCGGTGCGGGGCGGCTTACCTGGGGTTGCGGGGGCGGCCTGCGTCCTCTGGTTCCCCTCCTCGCCGGCGCTTCCTTGGCCTGTGCTCCGGCGCGCGCGGCGTGGCCTGGCCGGCGGCGGCGGCGGAGGAGCCGCTTTTGAGGCTTGGGGCCTTGTTTTCGGCCCGCAAATAGCGCGGCCTATAGGTACATCCCCCTCTCTCTCCTTTGGAGGCCATTCGCGGCACGGGCCGCCTTATTTGGGTTGCGGGGGCGGCCTGCGTCCCCTGGCCCCCTCCCTTCGCCGGCGCTTCTTGGGCCGTGCTCCGGCGCGCGCGGCTTGGCCTGGCCGGCCGCGGCGGCGGAGGAGCCGCTTTTAGGCTTGGGGCCTTGTTTTTGGCCCGCAAAGCGCGGCCTATAGGTCATCCCCCTCCCTCTCCTTCGAAGGCCGTTCGCGGCACGGGCCGCCTTATTTGGGGTTGCGGGGGCGGCCTGCGTCCCCTGGCCCCCCTCCCTTCAGCCGTGCTCCGGCGCGCGCGGCGTGGCCTGGCCAGCCGTGGCGGCAGCGGAGGAGCTGCGGCGAAGCCGCTGGGCTCCCGATCGCGCATAGCGCGTTCGGAAGGGGCTGGAAGGGAGAAAAGTTAGGCTTTGGGCCTGGCCTGGGCCTGGAGCCTCCTGGGTGGGACTGGGCTCGGTAGGCCTCTATTGCGGCCCGTTTGGGTGGGTGCGCCATTTTGTTGACAGGGCTTTGGCCTGCTGGCCCCCCAGTGGCCATTGGTGGAAGTGCAGCCTTACTGAAAATTTTACAGGCTGCGCCACCTGGGGTTGAGTTTTATATAACATTTGATCAGAAGCGCCTCAATAATTGCAATACTTACCTGGTTGGTTGATTGGGTTAACCTGATTGTTCGTATATAACGGTTATTTGTTTTTCATTGATAGTAGGTATGGCTCCAAAGCGGAGGGCATCACATAGGCCCACTCAGGTCTCTTCGATGAAAAGGCCTATTAGAGGCCCATCCCAGGCCTTGCGATCTCCTGAGCCGAACCAGTCGATGAGTCGCATACAGTCCATGATCTCAGGCCTGGCTAACGACCCTGTCGCGCTAGCCCGCGTCGAAGCCGAAGTGGACAATCTGCTGAATAGGCGCTCACCTCCATCGACTTCCTCTGCAAGGCCAGCCCTTCCTGGAGGCACAACGCCGCCGGTGGCATCATCCAGTGATGATGAGAGTGATTTTATAGCAGCGGGGGGCTACTTGCCTGAGGCATCCCCTCAGCCCCCGAGTTCACCTGAGCCTCTGGAGACCGCGGCTAGGGGCCGAAAAGGTCCTAAGGGTTCTTCCAGGAGAAGGGCGTCTGCCCAGGCTCGGGCAGCCCATGCCTCGAGAGCGTCACCCCCTCTAACGAGGGCGGCTGCGGGTCATTCACAGGTTGTCTCTTTGCAGCCTATCTTAAACGCAGATCAGCAAGGTGACGCCTCCGAGTCTTCGGTAGAAGATAGTCTCCTTCCTCCTCCAAGAGCTTCTTCTGGGGGCCACCGCCGCCGCAGGAAGAGCTCAAGGAAGCGTGCCAAGAAGAGGCGGAGGGACACCTCATCCTCCCTTTCAGGTACCTCGTCCTCTTGCTCTAGTAGCGATGAGGAAGCTTCGCTTAAGCTCTATTGGGGTTTTGGGGAGGCTTCGGGTCTTCCAAAATGGGCCTGGGAGCGGAGGGCAAACTCCCACAGGGCGAAATACGGTGCAGTTCTAGAATGTCGTGACGGTGTTTTGGTTCCCGACATAAGAGTTGCTACTAATTCAGCCAGGGACATCATACCTGGCGCTCACTTGGCTACCAAGCTCCGCTCGAGGATCTTGGATGGCCGTTATGTTGACATATTTAGTCTTGCCCCCCCATTGGAGGGCCAAGACAATCTGGATAAGGGTTTCGCCACCTCTAAAAAACGTCAGGCGGTAGCAAAGGCGGACCGTACGTTCGAGCGGTGGCTCGATAGCTTTCAAGTTTTTGCCGGAGTGGTCTCTGCAGCTTATCCTCGGAGATCCTTGCACCTGTGGGTGTATTTGTCTATTGTCCGCTCGGCATTTACGATGGCGGGAGAGGCTGCCGCGATATCATATGATGAGAATTTCAGGCGCAGGGCAGCCAAAATTCCCACGGCCCGATGGGATCGGAAAGATCTAGATGTGTGGACCACGTATGTGGCGCCGCGTATTGACAAAAAGGCTGTGGACCCAGTGAAAGCTAAGACTATTCCCACCAGGATGGGTCGCAAGTTGTTTTGTTGGGATTATAATAAAGGAACATGCCTGCGACAATATTGCAGGTTTTCACACGTGTGTGAAAAATGTTCCGGTAACCACCCTTCATCGGCTTGCACAGGAGTCCGCCGGTCCTTTCGGAAAGGTGGGGGCTCTCAGCAGCCCCCAAAGGCCGCCCCCCCGGCTCCTGCCGGCGGAGCAGCTAAATAACATTCTGTCCTCGTTAGCCCATACCCCGGTACGATTGCAACCGCTGTTAGCGTTGCTGCAGTCATACCCAGATAAGAAGGCGGCCTCTTATTTGCAGGACGGTTTTTCGTCAGGTTTCAGGATACCAGTGGTTTCTTCCCCGGTGGCTGGGAACCCAGTAAATCAGAAGTCGATTTTGGATATGCCGGAGGTGGCCCGGCGTAAAATTGAGAAGGAGCTGACCTTGCAGCGTATGGCTGGCCCTTTTGTAGAGCCCCCAATTCCAAATCTGCACATCTCTCCGTTGGGTATTGTCCCTAAGAAGGCCCCGGGGGAGTTTCGCCTAATTCACAATCTTTCACACCCCAAGGGCACATCAGTAAATGATGTTATTCCCCCGGAGCTTTGTTCGGTGAGGTATGCTTCCCTTGATCAAGCGATCAAGATGGTTCGGAAATTTGGGCCAGGGGCTTTATTGGCGAAATGCGACATTGAGTCGGCATTCCGTCTGCTTCCTATTCATCCTGACGACTTCTGGTTATTGGGCTTTCAATTCGAAGGGGGATTTTATTTCGATAAGGCCATGCCGATGGGCTGCTCTGTAGCCTGTGCAGCTTTTGAGTGTTTTAGTTCATTCTTGGACTGGGCTTTGCGCAAGAAGACTGGTTTAAGTGGTGTCACTCATTATTTGGATGATTTTTTATTGGCCTCAGCTGGGGACACGGGGCACTGCGTTGTACTACTGCAGGCCTTCGATGAGTTGACACAAGAATTGGGTGTGCCATTGGCAGCCGAGAAGACAGAGGGTCCTGCTACACAATTGACTTACTTAGGTATTTTGTTGAACACCGTGACCCAGACGTCTAGTTTACCGGCGGACAAGATAATTGCGTTGAAAGCAGTCATCAGGGAATTGTTGCCGCTTAAGAAGGTAACTTTACGGCAGCTCCAGTCGTTATTAGGCCATCTGAACTTTGCCTGTAGGGTGGTCGCCCCTGGGCGACCCTTTTGTTCCCGTTTGGCCAGACTCATGTCAGGCTTGAGAGCCCCGAGACATAGAGTGCGCCTGTCACATCAAGTGAAAGCTGATCTTCAGATTTGGTTGGAATTCCTGGAGGAATTCAATGGGGTGTCCTTGTGGCAGGACACACTAAACCTTCGGTCAGACTTTCAGGTGCATTCTGACGCGGCAGGGTCCTTAGGGTTTGGTTTGTATTGGGACGGTAGGTGGTGCGCGGAGCGCTGGCCAACTGCTTGGCGTGGGGGAGCGGTAGTTCGGGACTTAACGTTTTTGGAATTTTTTCCCATTGTAGTGGCTGTTCATTTATGGGTGGAGCATTTCAGGGACCGTCGAGTTTGTTTTTGGACCGATAACTTGGCAGTGGTCAACGTACTAGCCAAGCAGTCTTCACGGTCTTCCAGGGTATCAGCCCTGTTGCGGGCTTTTGTCCTGCATTGTTTACGTTTTAACATTGTGTTTTCTGCCCGTTTTGTGCCTGGTGTGTCTAATGTGATTGCCGATGCTCTGTCCCGTTTTCAGATGGAGCGGTTCAGGTCCCTGGCGCCAGAGGCTCGAGAACGTCCGGAATTTTTCCCGGATCACCTCTGGAACCTTGGCAACACTTAGTTTTACAGGGAGTAGCTGCATCTGTTGCCCCCTCCACTTTGCGGTCTTATGAGAAGGCTTGGTGTGATTTTTTAAAGTTTGGGCAGTCGGAGTCGGGAGGTGAGGGTGATCCCCACTCTACGTCGCGGGTGCTCCAGTATTTGGCGCACCTGTTTCAAAAGCGTCGGGCAAACAGGACGATCAGACTGCATTCTGCAGCAATATCCTTCTTTAGTAAGGCACTCTTTAACAGGGACCCTTGTGAGAAATTTGTGGTAAGAAAGGCACTTGAGGGCTGGGGTCGGCTTTGCCCCTCCAGGCCTATTCCCCGGCGGCCTATTACATTTCACCTACTGTTTCAGATGCGTGGTAAACTGAGGAGCATCTGTTGGTCCAGGTTTGAAGCCCGGCTGTTCTCTGCAGCTTTTTCTTTATCCTTCTTCGGGGCCCTGAGAGTGGGTGAAGTGGTGCTTGAACCTAACCGGGCTGGCGGTTCAAGGGGATTATTACTGGAGGACGTGAGTGTGTCTCCGTCTGAGGTACAAGTCAACGTCAGGAGCTCAAAAACTGATCAGCGGGGTAGGGGAGCGGTGATTCGGCTCCCTGCCACTGGGAAGAGAGGCCCTTGTCCGGTCAAGGACCTCCAGCGATATTTGGCTTTACGTCCCCCAGGTATGGGCCCCTTGTTTATTCACGAGAATGGGCGCCCATTGGCTCGTCATCAGTTCTCAAAGGTGCTACGCAAGGCCATTGCGGCCTGCGGCCTGGCTGCCGCTGAATTTGCACCTCATTCCTTCAGGATTGGGGCCGCAACAACGGCCACTCATTGGGGTTTATCTGCAAGAAGGATAAAAGACCTGGGTCGTTGGAGGTCTGACGCATATAAGGGTTATGTACGTAAATGATGCAATTTCGTGTGCTTATATATCTGTTTCACCCTAGGTCGAGCAGCCACACGTATTTGGATTGTGGGGCACAGTATTGTGCACTGGGCGGCTTGCAGAGCTCGACAGTCTGGTTTGGGTGACGATCTTGGCCTTCCGCAAGAAGTGAAGGTGTCCTGGATTGCAAGAAGGGGAATGCTGTGGAAAGAACTTCTGCCGCTTATCCAGAGGCGTGTTCTTTTGGAGGGCCCTCCTACGGCAATTGTCATTCAGTTGGGGGAGAATGATTTGGTATCTTATTCTTGTTATGTTCTGCGTGCTATGATATTGGGGGATGTGAGGGATGTGGTGGCCTTGGTGCCGCCAACGAAAATAATTTGGTCAAAGTTATTACAACGCCGTAAGTGGAGGGGTAGC